>NC_031978.2:34550889-34605218 GCF_001858045.2 Oreochromis niloticus | reverse complement strand
CACTTCGCTCTCGCTCTGGCAGGCTTACTTGTTGTTCTAGAGTATTTAAAAGCAGAATGGGAGGCAGAGCCTTCAGTTTTCAGGCCCCTCTTCTGTGGAACCAGCTTCCAGTTTGGATTCAGGAGACAGACACCATCTCTACTTTCAAGCTTAGGCTTAAAACTTTCCTTTTGCTAAGCATATAGTTAGGGCTGGACCAGGTGACCCTGAATCCTCCCTTAGTTATGCTGCAATAGACGTAGGCTGCCGGGGATTCCCATGATTCAATTCAATTCAATTTTATTTATATAGCGCCAAATCACAACAAAGTCGCCTCAAGGCGCTTTATATTGTACAGTAGATAGCACAATAATAAATACAGAGAAAAACCCAACAATCATATGACCCCTATGAGCAAGCACTTGGCGACAGTGGGAAGGAAAAACTCCCTTTTAACAGGAAGAAAACCTCCGGCAGAACCAGGCTCAGGGAGGGCGGCCATCTGCTGCGACCGGTTGGGTGAAAGAAGGAAAACAGGATGAAAGACATGCTGTGGAAGAGAGACAGAGATTAATAACAGATATGATTCGATGCAGAGAGGTCTATTAGCACATAGTGAGTGAGAAAGGTGACTGGAAGGGAAAAACTCAATGCATCATGGGAATCCCCGGCAGCCTACGTCTATTGCAGCATAACTAAGGGAGGATTCAGGGTCACCTGGTCCAGCCCTAACTATATGCTTTAGCAAAAAGGAAAGTTTTAAGCCTAATCTTGAAAGTAGAGATAGTGTCTGTCTCCCGAATCCAAACTGGAAGTTGGTTCCACAGAAGAGGGGCCTGAAAACTGAAGGCTCTGCCTCCCATTCTACTTTTAAATACTCTAGGAACAACAAGTAGGCCTGCAGTGCAAGAGCGAAGTGCTCTAATAGGGTGATATGTACTACAAGTCATTAAGATAAGATGGGGCCTGATTATTTAAGACCTTGTATGTGAGGAGCAGGATTTTGAATTCAATTCTGGATTTAACAGGAAGCCAATGAAGGGAAGCCAAAACAGGAGAAATATGCTCTCTCTTTCTAGTCCCTGTCAGTACTCTTGCTGCAGCATTTTGGATTAGCTGAAGGCTTCTCAGCGAGTTTTTAGGACTTCCTGATAATAGTGAATTACAGTAGTCCAGCCTGGAAGTAATAAATGCATGAACTAGTTTTTCAGCATCACTCTGAGACAGGATATTTCTAATTTTAGAGATGTTGCGCAAATGGAAGAAAGCAGTCTTACATATTTGTTTAATATGTGCATTGAAGGACATGTCCTGGTCAAAAATGACTCCAAGGTTTCTCACAGTGTTACTGGAGGCCAAGGTAATGCCATCCAGAGTAAGAATCTGCTTAGATACCATATTTCTAAGATTTTCAGGCCGAGTACAATAACCTCAGTTTTATCTGAATTAAGAAGCAGAAAGTTAGCGGCCATCCAGGTCTTTATGTCTTTAAGACATTCCTGCAGTTTAACTAATTGGTGTGTGTTACCTGGCTTCATGGATAGATAGAGCTGCGTGTCATCTGCATAGCAGTGAAAATTTATGCTATGTCTTCTAATGATGTTGCCTAAGGAAGCATGTACAATGTAAATAGAATTGGTCCTAGCACTGAACCCTGTGGAACACATAATTGACCTTAGTGTCTGAAGAGGACTCTCCATTTACATGTACAAACTGGAGTCTATTAGATAGATATGATACAAACCACTGCAGTGCAGTACCTGTAATACCTACAGCATGTTCTAATTGCTCTAATAGGATATTATGGTCAACAGTATCGAACGCAGCACTGAGGTCTAGCAGGACAAGCACAGAGATGAGTCCACTGTCAGAGGCCATAAGAAGATCATTTGTAACCTTCACTAAAGCTGTTTCTGTGCTGTGATGAGCTCTGAAACCTGACTGAAACGCTTCAAATAAGCCATTCCTCTGCAGATGATCTGTTAGCTGTTTGACAACTACTCTTTCAAGGATTTTTGATATGAAAGGAAGGTTGGAGATTGGCCTATAATTAGCTAAGACAGCTGGGTCTAGAGATGGCTTTTTAAGTAAAGGTTTAACTACAGCCACCTTGAAGGCCTGTGGTACATAGCCGATTATTAGAGATAGGTTGATCATATTTAAGATCGAAGAATTAATTAATGGCAGGACTTCTTTGAGCAGTTTTGTAGGAATGGGGTCTAAAAGACACGTTGATGGTTTGGAGGAATTAATTATTGAAGTTAACTCAGAAAGATCAATTGGAGAAAAGAGTCTAACTTAACATTGATGGTACTAAGAGTAGCTGTAGATAATATTACATCTGTGGGATGATTATTGGTAATTTTTTCTCTAATGATAAAATTTTATTTGTGAAGAAGTTCATGAAGTCATTACTAGTTACGTTAAAGGGATGGTTGGCTCAGTAGAGCTCTGACTTTTTGTCAGCCTGGCTACAGTGCTGAAGAGAAACCTGGGTTGTTCTTATTTTCTTCAATCAGTGACGAATAGTAAGATGTTCTGGCTTTGCGGAGGGCTTTCTTATAAAGCAGCAAACTATTTCTCCAGGCTAAATGATGATCCTCTAAATTTGTGACACGCCATTTCCTCTCCAGCTTACGAGTTATCTGCTTTAGGCTACGTGTTTGAGAATTATACCACGGAGTCAGGTACTTCGGATTGAGGCTTTAGTTTTCACAGGAGCTACAGTATCCAGAGTCGTACGTAGTGAGGAGGTAAAATTATTAACAAGATAATCGACCTCTGTTGGAGTAGCGTTCAGATAGCTGCTCTGCTCTATGTTGGTACAGGTCATTGAAGATGATAACAGTGGGTGGATTATATTCTTAAACTTAGTTACAGCACTTTCAGAAAGACATCTACTTTGATAAAGTCTACTCTCCACTGCTGTGTAATCAATTATTGTAAATGTAAATGTTATCAGGAAATGATCAGACAGCAGAGGGTTTTCAGGAAACACTGTTAAATATTCAGTTTCTATGCCATATGTTAAAACAAGATCTAGAGTGTGATTAAAGTGGTGGGTGGGTTCTTTTACATTTTGAGAGAAGCCAATTGAGTCTAATAACAGATTAAATGCGATGTTGAGGCTGTCATTTTTAGCATCTACATGGATGTTAAAATCACCCACAATAATTATTTTATCTGAGCTGAGCACTAAATCAGATAAAAAGTCTGAGAAATCAGAGAGAAACTCTGTGTAAGGCCCAGGTGGACGATAGATGATAACAAGTAAGACTGGTTTCTGAGTTTTACAGCTGGGGTGGACGAGGCTAAGCATCAGGCTTTCAAATGAATTAAAAGTCTGTCTTGGTCTTTCGTTAATTAATAGGCTGGTGTGAAAAATTGCTGCCACACCGCCCCTCGGCCTGTGCTTCGGATTTCTGGTAGTTAGAATGACTCGGGGGTGTTGATTCATTTAAACTAACATACTCATCCTGCTGCAACCAGGTTTCTGTAAGGCAGAGTAAATCGATTTGTTGATCAATTATTAAGTCATGTACTAACAGAGACTTGGAGGAGAGAGACCTAATATTTAATAATCCACATTTCACTGTTTTACTCTTTGGTTCAGATGTGGATACTGTATTGTTCTTTCTTTGTGATTTTTTATGTTTAAGTTGTTTATTGCTGGTTTTTAGTTTGTTTTTGTCTGTTTGGGAGCTGACACAGTCTCAATGGAGATGGGTTTTTGGGGGGTAGCAGGAGGAGAGAAGCTGCAGAGAGGCGTGTAAGACTGCAACTCTGCTTCCTGGTCCCAACTCTGGATAGTCATATTTTGGGGGGTTTAATGAATTTGTCCATATTTCTAGAAATGAGAGCTGCTCCATCCAAAGTGGGATGGATGCCGTCTCTCCTAACAAGACCAGGTTTCCTCCAGAAGGTTTGCCAATTATCTATGAAGCCCACATCGTTTCTGGGACACCACTCAGACAGCCAGCAATTTAAGGAGAACATGCGGCTAAACATGTCACTCCTGGTCTGATTGGGGAGGGGACCAGAGAAAACTACAGAGTCCGACATTGTTTTTGCAAAGTTACACACCGATTCAATATTGATTTTAGTGACCTCCGATTGGCGTAACCGGGTGTCATTACTGCCGACGTGAATTATGATCTTACTGTATTTACGTTTACCCTTAGCCAGCAGTTTTAAATTTCCTTCAATGTCGCCTGCTCTGGCCCCTGGAAGACAATTGACTATGGTTGCCGGTGTCTCTAGCTTCACATGTCTGAGAACAGAATCACCAATTACCAGAGTTTGACCCCCGGCGGGTGTGTCGCCGAGTGGGGAAAAACGGTTAGACACATGAACAGGTTGGTGGTGTACCTGGGGCTTCAGTTTAAGACTATGCTTCCTCCTCACCGTCACCCAGCCGCCCTCTTTCCCAGCTGCTTGGGGTCTGCCGGGGAACAGCTAGCGGGGCCTACGCTATCTTCGGCTGCACCAGCTACAGGGGCCTGGCTAGCTACGGGTGAATGAAGGGTGCGAAGCCGAGTCTCCAATTCAGTAATCCTGGCCTCCAGAGCTGCAAATATGCTACATTTATTACAGGTATCATTACTGCTAAAGGAGGCCGAGGAGTAACTAAACATCTGACACAATGAGCAGGAAAGTGCAGGAGGGACAGGTGAAGTAGCCATGGTGCTAACGAGTCGGCTACGAGCTAAGCTAAGCTAGCGAAACAGTAAAGAGACAGTGAGTGAATACTTTGGCTATAAATTAGGTAGTGAGTACACAGAAAGGGTGATTCAGATGAAGCACGTTAAGATTATACTATGAAAAAGGGATGTATCAAAAGATTTAAATTAAATTGCTAAGCAGAAAAGCTACTCAGAAACACCACTGTGTTTGAGCAGGAACAGGAAGTGATACTATACCACAGAGCGAGCGAACACCAAGTGACAGCGCCACCAAGAGTCATTGAGTTTTTCCCTTCCAGTCACCTTTCTCACTCACTATGTGTTAATAGACCTCTCTGCATCGAATCATATCTGTTATTAATCTCTGTCTCTCTTCCACAGCATGTCTTTATCCTGTTTTTCTTCTTTCACCCCAACCGGTCGCAGCAGATGGCCCCGCCCCTCCCTGAGCCTGGTTCTGCCGGAGGTTTCTTCCTGTTAAAAGGGAGTTTTTCCTTCCCACTGTCGCCAAAGTGCTTGCTCATAGGGGGTCATATGATTGTTGGGTTTTTCTCTGTATTTATTATTGTGCTATCTACTGTACAATATAAAGCGCCTTGAGGCGACTTTTGTTGTGATTTGGCGCTATATAAATAAAATTGAATTGAATTGAATTGAATTGAATTGAATTCAAACTGAAGCCTAAACCTGACACACACACACAGTAGCTGCAGCTGTATGATACGACTTTCACCTGCTGCAGGTACAACAAACACTCACTGACTTCTTAAAGGAAGCAGGTGTCACATATTGTAAAAACAAGCATGTAGTCACTTCTAAAGCTTTAGTTGTCCCCATGATGGACAGCACCTCCACCCCCTGCAGGAGGCTGTGGAGGCCCTGAGAGCTCCTTCATCCCCACAGTCACACTGTGACACAGAATCTAATGTACACTCTGAAGATCACGAGTGGGTTTGTTTTCTTTCTTTTTCCACAGAAAGTAGTGAGAAACACGTCTGAGCTGTTTGTGCTCGTTCAGCTAAAGCAGGGGTGTCCAACATACGGCCAGCGGGCCACATCAGGCCCTGATACACTTTCATATGTCAGTTATTATTAATGATTAATGTGGAGCTGAATCTTCAGCTTAAGGTCAAAGGTCACCCAGGCTGTGAGTAGAATCCTTAATGCTGGAAAACAACTTTCCAGGACTTTCCCCAAATTCCAGGTCAGATTTCATTGGTCAGAGAAAAGAACTTCAAATTTGGATCCAGTGCTCGTGTCACGATGCTGATCAGCTGATCGGTCCTTTCATTGTTTATCAGAGGAAACTTTATCGCTGAGTTTAGTTTGGACAATCCACCAATCACAGAGCTCCATCAGGGACCTTACAGTAACTACATCCACCAGCAGAGCTTTGATTGCACTTCTCTCCACCACCACTAGATGTCTCCACACTCTGTGCTGCCTCCAATGAACCATCAGAGCTGCTGAGCCTGAACCTCTTTACTCGGTTGGAGGCGGCTGAGCCCCCATCTGCCACAGCGATTTTTCCAGCATCACTTTATTTTATAGCGGCTGGAAGATTTCTGAGAGTCACCGAAAACAACAAAAGTAGGACTTCCTGCTTCTCACAGAGGACTTCCTGCTCCTCACAGAGGACTTCCTGCTTCTCACAGAGGACTTCTTGCTTCTCACAGATGACTTCCTGCTCCTCACAGAGGACTTCCTGCCAGTTCAGACAGAAAAAATAACCAAAGTATGAACAGCATTTCTTCATTCACATGACCTTTAACCTCTGACTGCTGAAGCTGGCTGACATTTTCTGCTTCCTTTTCCATCTATTTCAAATTAAAGGCCCTCCTAATAGCTGCTGGACAGTTTGTATTAACGAGGCTTTTATTGTGAAACACTGATTTTGTCCTTAAGAATATGTGTGGCTCTGACAAACGCTCCGTTCTTTGCTGTGAGAGACGGAGTTTAGCTTCCTGTGAGGACAGGAAGTGATGTGTGAAACTATGAGGAAGCTGAACTCTGTGGCAGTCTGCCGTGATGTTTGGCTGCACACACTAAACTGAGCTGAAAGAGAGTGTGTGTGTTTTAGTGTGCAATAAGAAGTGAAACACACACAGCAGCTGCTTTCAG
The DNA here is from genome assembly GCF_001858045.2 of Oreochromis niloticus. Classification (NCBI taxonomy): domain Eukaryota; kingdom Metazoa; phylum Chordata; class Actinopteri; order Cichliformes; family Cichlidae; genus Oreochromis; species Oreochromis niloticus. The sequence continues at coordinate 34,598,436 of NC_031978.2, read as the reverse complement.
CACACACACTCACTTTGTTCACATGAGGACAAAAACTTGATTTCACTGAGCTTGTGTGACAGGAGAGTGTGAGTTTAAAGCTCTGCACAGATGAATCACACGAGCTCGGCAGGTTTCTGTGCAGCTTCACCTGAGACACGAGGAGGGAGGAGACAAGGACACGAGGAGGCGAAGGAGACCCGATGACAAAGCGCTCAGAGTAACGTCTCTGACTGGAGGCGGCTTCATGGTGTGATGGTGGATAAAAGGCTGAAACATGCTGAAGGTGGTGTTTGACTGCAGGCTGGAAGCATCACACTTCATGACAGCGGTCGTCTCCCTGCTGCACACACGTCTGACTCTTCTTCTGTGTTTCCAGATTAGAGAGCAACAGGCATGAAGTCATCACCTGTGTGGCCTCGTTTACTAATGTTTGTATGAAAAAGTTCAAACTTCTCGGAGACGTCACACAAAATGACCATCAGATTTATTGGACGAGACTATTTTGTTGTCCATATGTTGGAACAGCACAAACACAGTGGTGTGTATGTTTGAAACACTGGGAGCTCAGCGTCTGCTCTTCTTCTGCTCCATCCACATCTTTGCCTTATTTTACACACGACTCCATCAGGTTACAGCTGAACAATGAACGCACTGTTTCCTGCCACAGGCCATCAGGCTGCAGGTCAGTCAGCGTTCTGATGGCGCCCATCTTTCCACCAATGACATCTGTCGTCACAGTCACATGACTTCTCCTTGTGTGGATTAATGTTTTCTATCTGCATTTTATTTATTTCACACAAACTGTTGTTGTAATGTCATCAAATGTCCACTAGATGTCAGCAGTCATCAGTGGACATCAGCCTTCATGCTCTGAATACACAAACATACATGTGCACTTAAATGAGCTCACATTATTGATCTGGACTGATGGATCGCCTTTGTTTTTATAAGTCAGTGTTACCATGGAAACGACACTGACACACTATCTAAACATACAGTGGATTTATTTGACTTCAGTCTTGAATGGAAACAATAACCTGACATCTTTGATCATCAGTTTCAGAGTGTCACCTGTAACCATGGTTACTGACCTGCAGCCTCACATCACCAAACCCAGGAGGACGAAGCAGCTGTGAGCAGCGTCACTGCTGAGAACACAACCATGTGCAGGAAAGCTTCTCTGCCTGTTTACAGCTTCTGTAGGTGTTTGCATGAGAAAGATGGAATCATGTGTCCATGCACAGCTACACGTGTCTGTTTCTACACGTGTGCATCATGTCACACTCTTCTGATGCTGGAAACAAAATGAAAACAGCATTTTCTTCACTTCTGTCACTAAAAATCTGCTGTTTTCTTTTCTACGTTTTTATTTTTGCATTTCTGTGAAGATTCAGACACTGATGATCTTTCACATGTCAAGTGTTTTTGTTACCGTGCGCTCACAGATTTGAAGGAGCGCTTGCTTGTTTTGTACTCGTGTATTTGAGTCTCTGTGCTGAATGACAGACCCTGATTCATGTGCAGTGATTCGAGTGTGTTTATAGGTGTTGACAGATTCATGTTTAAGCTTTGCCTCAGACTTCAGTGTGCAGGAAAAGGACATGAAAATGAGTGGAAGGAGCATTTTATGTAAAATATTTGATAGATGAAGTTTGACAGCAGGTTGACCAGGGTGGGCTCAGGGGGGGTTTCATGGGGCCACAGAACCAAAACAAGAGGCAATATTGAACCGTTTCATCCATGAAGTGAATTTATTTGAAGCACAAACAAAGTGAACATTTAACAATCAAAGTGAAGATTTCACATCCTGCACACGTGCACATCTTTAAAAAGCACTGACTGACATCACTGTGGACTGAAACGTCTGCATGCATGAGTCCATAGTTACAGAGAAGTCCACCCAAGGAGGACTTTGCTACCAGCTGGGCTGGAAGCTGCGCCTCCTGTCCCCCATTCATGTGGTGGGAACGTCCTCAGACTGGGGGGGTCGTCCTCACTCCTTCTGATGGCTGAAAAGAGACGAATGTGGAGGAAACACGAGGCTGTAACTGAGAACTACAGTAACTTATTACTTTATCTTTTCATTGTTATTCATGAATGTAACTGAAACTGAGTGTGTGGAGTGTAATCACAGGGCAGTGTGAGACACACAGGTCTGAGGGCTGCTCCACTGCGTCCCTCACAGCCCGTGTCCTCCTCCTCCTCCTCTCTGTAGTTCCCTCACGCTCTCCAGCTTCATCTTTGCTAACAGGGAACAAACGTCTGTGTTTCCTTCATGTCAGCTGATGTTGTTCCAGCTGTGACGCTGAAAGCTGAGCTCCTGTCTCATTATGAGCGACAGCTTCATGTTTCATGGTTAAAGTAAAAGGATGAAGTCTGTCCCTGAGCCTGTGCGGACTGGATTTGTTCAGTGTTAAAGTCATGACGCTGGATTTCACTGTGACGTCACCAAACCGTACCGCTTACCTTCGTCTCGTCACGTAGTCAGTGGCAGACACAGAGTATTCCTGAAGGTCAGGAATGTTGTTGTATGCTTCAACCTCTCTGAAAATGTCCACTGAGTGATCTCAACGCAGTGTATCAGTGCCAAATTTGCCCCTGGTGGCCAAATTCTTGTTTGTCTAACCACTGGCTTGTCCTGCTCAGTCTAGCTTGTAAGCATGTTTGAACATAAAAGCCAAGTGGTCAGAGTTTGTTAAGATATTCATTGTGTGTACTCATGTTGTACAATATGTTTAACAGAGACAGTATTTTAGTTGTCACCACAAGGAGGCACTGTTCATTGTAAGGGCATGTATGCTGCGTCATCACGCCTCTAAGTAGTAGTATACCCCCAACAAAATGGCACCCGTGAGGAAGGTTTTGCCGCGTGTTCATGCGGAATAAAGTTCCCAAACTATTAAGGATATTTTTGACTCCGTCGTCATTTTCCTTCGAGTTGATCGCTGTCGATGCTGCAATACTCAACAGGTTATGGGCCCAGGGCCGACTCGAAGAGGAGTTTTTTTTTTTCTCTTATGAAGATCCGGAGCCGCAACGGATAGCGGGCTAACGGCTAAATAGCAACATGGATCAACGAGGAGCAAGCAGGCTGCCTCGACTCATGTTTGACGGAGATGAGACCAAATATGAACTTTGGGAAACTAAGGTGCTAGGATATTTGCACTTGTTGGGATTAAGAGACACTGTTCTGAAGGAACCGAACAGTGAGGCTGAAGTAGTGGCAGACGGTAAGAAGAATGCTGACGCTTACGCCGAGTTAATCCAATTTTTGGACGATAAAAGCCTCTCGCTGATTATGAGAGATGCCCCTGATAATGGGAGAAGAGCATTAGAAATATTGAGGGACTACTACGCTGGAAAGGGAAAGCCCCTAATCATCAACCTGTACACCACGCTGACATCGCTTCAGAAAAAGAGGGAAGAGACTGTCACAGACTATGTCATCAGAGCAGAGGCCGCCATTACAGCACTGCGCAATGCGGGTGAGACTTTAGGTGATGGATTATTGATTGCTATGGTTTTAAAAGGACTACCTGGAAGTTTTAAACCATTTGCAATACACGTTACCCACGATAAAGACGATATGACATTTGCTGAGTTCAAAACAAAGCTACGGAGTTTCGAAGAGACTGAAAAGTCAAGCGCATCGGAGTGTAGCGACAACATAATGAAAACAGGAGTAAGAACCGGGCGTGAGAACACGAGATTCAGCGCGCAATGCAGATACAAGAGCGATGTGGACATTGTGTGTTTCAAGTGTGGACTAAAAGGCCACCGAGCAAAAGTGTGCAGACGGAGGACATGGTGCAGTCATTCCAAAAGCAACACACACAGTGATACCACATGTAGACATAAAGACAAACAAGATGGCGCGCGGAAGGTCGCAGATGAGAGCGGCAACGGATCCAAAGCAGAAACGCCGGATTATGCCTTCAGGATTAAGGGGCGCAGACATCAAAGTCGAGCAGTCAGCATACAGCATTGAGGAGAAAGGCCTGTTGGTCGACACTGGGGCTACCTCACACATCATTAACGACATCGCCAAGTTCAAGAGCTTCGACGACGCGTTCAGACCGCAGTCACACAGCGTGGAACTGGCAGACGGTACCCAGTGCAGAGGCATCGCCCAACAGAGGGGGGATGCAGAGGTGTTACTGATTGACAATACAGGCCAGCGACGCAAAGCAATGCTGAAAGATGCGCTGTTTATTCCATCATATCCCCAGAACATATTCTCCGTAAAGTCAGCCACTGCATTAGGAGCAACAGTCACCTTTAAACAAGGGCAGGACATGTTGACCCACAAAGACGGTACTAACTTTAACATTCATGTGTATGGCAAGTTGTACTATTTGCAGACTGAAGTTGAGGGTAATGATAAGTGTAACACCTGTCATGACAAACAAGCATGGCATGAGATATTAGGTCATTGCAACTATGAAGATGTAGTAAGATTACAAGGTGTGGTTAACGGTATGCAGATTAAGGGGAGAACTGATAGACCTGACCAGGAATGTGAAGTGTGTATCCAGGGAAAGTTTGCACAAACCCGAAACAGAGATCCTGATACAAGAGCAAAGGCTCCCTTACAAATGGTCCACACAGATTTAGCAGGTCCGATAGCCACTGAATCTATTGATGGGTACAAATACGTACAGTCATTCACTGATGATTATTCAAACTCAGTGTTTGTATATTTCCTTAAGACAAAAACTGATACAGTGCAGGCAACAGAGAAATTTCTAGCGGATGTTGCACCATATGGCAATGTAAAATGCATTAGATCAGACAATGGGACGGAGTTCACATGCAGAGATTTCCAAACCCTGTTAAGAAAAAATGGCATTAAGCATGAGACATCAGCCCCGTACTCACCCCATCAGAACGGTACAGCCAAGAGGGGGTGGCGTACTCTTTTCGAGATGGGCAAGTGCATGCTAATTGAGAGTCAGCTACCGAAATGCCTATGGAACTATGCCATTCAAACTGCTGCTGTAACACGGAACAGATGTTTTAATAAGCGAACAGGGAAAACACCCTACCAAATGCTGACAGGTAAAAAGCCAGACTTGTCAAAGATGCAGAAATTTGGGTCTGTGTGCTATGCATACAAACAGGACAAGGGGAAACTTGATTCAAAATGTGACCAAGGTTTCTTTGTATGTTATGATAAGAACAGTCCCGCCTACTTAGTTTACCACCCCGAAACTGAGAAAGTTCAGAAACATAGACTTGTTAAGTTTGTGAGCAAAGTAAATGTAGAAAGACAAACACAGACAGATGAGGGAGAACTAAATGATGACTGTAGCAGAGTAAGGCAGCCTATGGCTAACAGACCTTCAGAGAAAGGTGACAAGGACAATGAGGAGGTTTCAGAACCTATTGTGAGGGACAAAAGTCCACAAAGTGGTATACCTGATGAGCGTGAACGAAAAGGCTCAACTGTGGCAAGTGATGGATCTGTCAACAAAAGGTATCCTATTAGGGAGAGAAGAAAACCGGGACATTTAAATGACTTTGTAGCTGCCAACAGTGGCAGCGATGAGATCCACACTACCATAGACTACTGCTACAGGGCAGTGTGTGGTGTCCCAAACACATTTGAGGAAGCCATAGAATCAGCTAACTCAAAGAACTGGATCAAAGCCATGGATGAAGAAATTCACTCGTTACGGGAAAATGACACTTTCACCCTAACCACTTTGCCAAAGGGAAAGAAAACAGTGGTGGGGAAGTGGGTTTATTCCGTTAAGAGTGACATTGAGGGAAACGACAAATATAAGGCAAGGTTCGTAGCCAAGGGTTACAGCCAACAGTTGGGGATAGATTATGGAGAGACATTCTCACCAACAGCCAACTTAACCAGCATAAGACTTTTGTTACAGAAAGCAGCGCAGGAGAACCTGTTACTCCATCAAATGGATGTGAAGACAGCGTATTTACACGCTCCCATTGATTATGAAATCTACATTGATCAGCCAGAAGGTTATGAAGAGGGAGAAGGGTTAGTGTGTAGATTACAAAAATCCTTGTATGGGTTAAAACAATCTGGTCGTAACTGGAATAGGATCTTGCACGAGTACCTAACAGCGAACAGTTTCAGGCAAAACCCAGCAGACCACTGTGTTTATACCAAAGAGACAAAACATGGCAAAGTGATTATGATCATCTGGGTGGACGACCTGATAATTGCAGCTGGCAATGAAAAGGTAATGAAGGATGTGAAAGAAATGCTTTCAGTCAGATTTAAGATGAAAGACTTGGGCAGACTTAAGCATTATCTGGGTATTGATTTCACTCAGTCTGATGGATGTGTAACAATGTCACAAGAAACATATGTCAACAAGATACTGATGAGGTTTAACATGCAGAACTGTAAACCCAGAGAAACTCCCTGTGATCAGAAGTTGGGTTACACAGAAGATGCTACTAAGATAGAAGATGTGAGGATGTATAGAGAGGCTGTAGGCAGTCTTATATACCTCGCATCAGGTACCCGTCCTGACCTGAGTTTTGTGGTAAGCAAGTTATCACAACATTTCCATGAGCCTACAGAAGAACAGTGGGGAACTGTGAAACATGTGTTGAGATATCTCAAAGGGTCCAAAGATAAGAAGTTGTGTTATAGGAGAAACACAGATGAAAATTTGGGTCTAGTAGCCTACAGTGATGCTGACTGGGCAGGTGACACCGCCGACAGGCGCAGCACTACTGGTTACTGTGTACGTATAAGTAACAACAGTTCTTTAGTTTCATGGAAGACCAAGAAACAGCCCACTGTGGCGCTCTCTACCTGTGAAACAGAGTATATGGCTCTGGCTTCCACAATGCAAGAGTGTATATATTTAGAACAGCTTTTGAAAGGTATCGATGACTACAGATACACTCAAACAATAGTGTACGAAGACAACCAGGGAACAATTGCCCTGGCTAAAAACCCTGTGAGCCGACAGAGGTGCAAACATGTGGACATTAAATATCATTTTGTAAGATCCATTGTAAATGAAGAGAAAATGTGTCTGTTATATTGCACCACTGAAGAAATGGTTGCAGATGTTATGACCAAACCTGTTTCTAAGCTAAAACTTGCTAAGTTTGCTGACGTTATGTTTGGTGCTTAAAAGGGAAAAAGAGGAAAAGAAAAAAAAGGGAAGTGTGGTAGAGTGTACAACTGTTTATTGTTTATTGTACAACTTTTCTTTAGATTCCAGCAACCTGAGTACAAGAGGGGGTGTTAAGATATTCATTGTGTGTACTCATGTTGTACAATATGTTTAACAGAGACAGTATTTTAGTTGTCACCACAAGGAGGCACTGTTCATTGTGAGGGCATGTATGCTGCGTCATCACGCCTCTAAGTAGTAGTATACCCCCAACAAAATGGCACCTGTGAGGAAGGTTTTGCCGCGTGTTCATGCGGAATAAAGTTCCCAAACTATTAAGGATATTTTTGCCTCCGTCGTCATTTTCCTTCGAGTTGATCGCTGTCGATGCTGCAATACTCAACAGAGTTACTAGCATTAGGGAAGGGCAGCGGCTGTAAAAGACTACTTGATGTTTGTGTTGCACACTTGGACAAATGACACTTCCAGGCGTGCATGAGTTCAGAATCGTTCTCTTTACTTGCTCATTTGCAACTGCAAATACAAAACACAAGCACTTCAGTTCAGCGTAGCTGTACTCTGCAGGCTATCTGTGCAGTAAAACACACACAGGACAACTTTACGCATAACTCCTGAACCTGTGCTAACAAAGTACTCATTTACTCAGTATTTTCCTACCAGTGTTCATATTACAATATTCTGCACACTCGCATGCTAATCCAACTAGTATTGTCGCGCATGGAGGCTACCCTCTTGATCCCCTTATTAATCATTTGCGATGTGACATCCCGTTTAACACCAGTTCAGGTACATCATGTAAATCACAAACTCCGACATTAGCGTTGTGTTCTATTAATGACAGTACCTTACTCTAATACAGACCTTCCCAAAGTGTGGGGCCCGCCCCCTAGGGGGGCGCAGAGCCATTGCAGGGGGGGCGCGGCATGAAAAGGGGGGGGGGTGACAACGCTTGGACACTGCTAGCATGGGGCGCCTACAGAAACGCAAAGCAGGAGATGAAGCATAGCTGAATATGTTTCCAAACCAACTTCATTCTAAGCCAAAGACTAGAAAATCTGGTGAAGCATATCTTCCCTTTGGTTTCACCTGCACAAGTGCCAAGGTAGGTCTCCCCTGCAAAATTAGTTTCCCTGCGTCGGGAGCAGCGCTGGGTTGTTCAAATCACGGACAAACAGTATCCCACATTCTTGATTTTTAGTTCACAAACACTTGTTGTAATAACTACTCCTGACATTTTGGAGATGTTAGCTCTTTATGCAGTAAAGTTACAGCGGGATACAAATAACATCAGGCTGATCCTGCCACAATTTGTTCTCCCTGTTCAAATCATGGACAAACAGTATCCCACAGCTGTTTATGTGTTTAAACCCATTTTGCTGAGGGATTGAAAAATGTATTGACAGCAATGTTGAACATTATTACACAGGGGAAAAAACAACTACATGTAAAATAATCACACCGTGACGCCTCTGCCTTTCTAAATGGAGGGACAGTAACTGTGTGTGTATATGTAAGCGTGTAAAACCTGAAGATAGTCAGATTAACAGTAACAGTATTTTGTCTCTATCTGCCATTCTGCAATTCATCTCATGTAAACAATAACGTGGCGCACAGCGTGACGTGAAAAGAGGCACATACCTTTGACATTGCGTAGCGAACTCTGTATTCCTCGTCCACACGTAAACGCAAAAAAGGAGTTTAAAAAATCTCCGTTCTCGGTGATTCGAAACGCCATTTCCGTGTGGACGAAACAGCTGCGTTTTCAAAAATACCCGTGTAGGTGTGGACGTAGCGTAAAAGAGTTAGTAGTTTATTTTCTTACTACCTGTAATTTATTGCAGTTTACTTGTATTTGCTTAATTGTTTACTAAATGTTTGAGGTGTGAAATAAACCGCAATGGAGCAAAATATGGGTGTGTGTGGTTGGAGGATGTGTTCGTGCGTGCGCGCGCAAGGGGGGGGGCGCGAGCATTTTTCTTGTAAAACAAGGGGGCCCCAGCAAAAAAAGTTTGGGAACCACTGCTCTAATACATTTCTCATATGTCAACACCAAGTACTGTTCCAATTCGAAGTACACATCAAGCCGAGAACGCGAAAAAGTCCCGGATGTGTTCTCGTTCCGCCCGTTTTATCGAGCATGCATCGGTGGTGACTCGTGTGGACTTGGTACAGCTAAATATCCCAGAATGCATTTCGTCCAAAACTCAAACGCGGCAATGGCGGACGTGCGGGGCTAAAAACTTTTAAATATTACTCTTTCTGGGTCACAAAATAAACTTTTAAGTTATTGTCAAGCGAGAATGTAGCTGTGTAAACTTCAAATATCTGCTCGATTTATCAAGATATCATATATTTCCAAACGTGCTCTGACGTTTTCGGAGACGTCTGTGACCCGCCAGCTCCATAGCAGACAGCGAGGTCGAGGATTATTAGAGCCGGCGAGAACAGCGGACTCCGGTCACATCGTTTTCAACCCCCCGCAGTCTTCTCACTACTCAGGTTAAACAAACCCCAGCAGCTGTCTATTGTATTGAGTGTCCACTAAAACAAAAATTAAAGCGTTCTAACATCTCACCTGCTTGTTTTTATTAAGGTATGTACACGTATGTACATGTACACTATTTTTATTAATAGAGGTTTCACTACTGAGGTTAAAATGATATATAAGTCACTTAGATCACTTCTAAATGTTAATGTTTGATTTATTTCAGTGTTTTATTTGTTCCTGAGTAAACCGGTTTGGCTGTGATTACAGTTAAGCTTCATAACATCATTACTCACAGTTAAATTAAGAGGGGACGGCAGTAAAAACTCCGGACCTGTGACATCATCAAGTACGCTGGTGTTCCAATCGTACAAATCGCGAGTCCGTGCTCGCGTTCTCGGTGAGTCCGTACTCGCCGAGAACGCGAGTGCATACTCGCGTACTTGAGAATTGAGAAAGGGCCCATGAGTCCCACACTTCTATACACTCTATCTGGTGCTACATCAAGTTTATCCCTTTAAAGCCAGTCGGAGTGGGCAGGCTCCGTTGTGCGTAACTATTTTTAAATCCCTGCAGAACCGGAACCACGTAAACTAATGCAATAAAAAAAATTTGAATATGGAACCGGAGTTGTACTTACATCTTATGCCATCAGCTTGTCCTAGGTCATGGTTTCCTTCCACATATAGCTTTATAAAATAATTGCATAAAAAGCACTTGCAGCAATAAAAAAAAAATATTCCTGAAACACGCTTTGCCGATCAGATCAGCTGTTCATAATGCTTCCTACATTGAAATAGACGTAGTGCGAACTATCGCATGTCTGCGATTACCTGCCCGAAACCGGAAGTGATCTGACATTTTCGCGGAAAATGTAGTTTTTTTTACTTATAAGCCTACACTGGTGTTTTTAAAAGTCATGCTTGACTTCGTGCTTTTCTGAGTAGTTTCTGGGATGCTTAGAACTGAAATTGCACTGCTTTAAATAGCTTATTTTGATGCACATGCTGTTTTCTTTGCAAATTTGCATTATAGGATTTATTTTCATTTTTTCTGCGGTATGTACAAATTGGTGTATCTCCAAAAAACAAACAAGCAATGAAGACACTCAAAATAAATTTCCGATTTTCGGCAACTTTTTTGTATTTAAAGTTTTGAGGGATAAACCTCTTAAATTTCTCTAATTAGAAATATCTGTAAAGAAAAATAAAAATGATTTTCAATTTTTTATGGTTTATTGCACTTTTTTGCAATTTATGTAGTTACTATGCACTTAATGCATACATATTATTAAAATTTAGGCTATAACAGTTGTATTGATGTATGGTAACTTGAAATGCTCCCCAAAAATGCTCCCAGCATGTAAAAATATATAGTAAGGTAGGTTTTAAAGGGTTAAGAGAAGTATTTTTTATTAAATTCAATCATTTTTCTCCTGTTGTATGACCATGTGAGGGTCACCAGATGAACTACCATCGCAACCAAGTTAAATGATTAAAAACAAAACATCAGTGGAGCTCAAATCATTCCCGACTCTTTCTTTTATTACCCTTCCCCAAAATGTCACAACATATTGACGTGTACTTATCTATTTTGCTAGAAAAATTCTTTCACATTTCAAATTTTTTATTGGGCCACCATAAAAAGTACAACACATTTCATAATATCTTATCTTTGTGGACTGTAGTTGGATTTAAGGAGAGGTGTATAAGTTTGCTCTTAAAGTAACCTTTCACTTTCTCTTCTGCCTTTATTACCCCACAATGAAATAGCAGCTGAAAACTCTGATAACGTGTCAGTAGACAAAAGTTCAACAGTTTTTTGTAAATTGTATAAAACTTTTGTAGATCGTATTGTTCAACTTTTTTATGGGTATGTAGCGGTTGAGAAGTAATGTAAAAGGGAAAAAGATGACAGAAAAACAACCACCACAGACTTCAGTCAATTTCCAAAGCTGTGATTATATTTCTCTGGACTTCAAAACAAAAACATAACAAGACTAAACTTCCTGTCAGACATTGCAAGTGTGTGCTTCACGTTAGTGAGGGAGATGCTTCCCCACACCCTCACAGGGTCTAACATTGTTTGAGTGGTTTATTGAGTGCTTATTCATCAGTCTCACAATTAAATTCTCTGATTTGTTATCAGAGATGAGCAGTAACGTGTTACTGTAATCCAATTACTTTTTTCATGTAACTAATAAAGTAAGGGATTACTATTGTAAAAAAGTCATTAGAATACGGTTACTTTCCTGTAAAGATGCTGCGTTGCTCCATTACTAAACCCTGATTTTGTTTGTGAGAGTGTTTCCTGACAATGACATAAGCGCATGCAACGTCCGTGGTAAGAGACATGTGCAAATCAACAATGGATAATACATCGAGTGCGGGAGAGAGTACGACCGTGCAGTGTTGAAGTGTGGAAGCACTGACCTTACTTTGAGTTTCATTCCGTAAAAAGTAACAAAAATATTAACGTCCGCTGTAGCAAACTTCTTTTTACAGCGAAAAACCCCCAAAACTTCAACTCTGAGCAAGCACCTAGCACGCTGCCATGGGAATGTGAAATTCACAGAGAAACCCCCAGATCCCTCCACTGGCATGACCGCTGCAGCCACCGTGCTCCACCGGCTCCAATAGCTTTAAGAGTGACACGATTTGGCGCCGCTGAGTCTTTGATTTTATTTATTTTCTGCTGTGTTTTACTTGCATTTATTTGAAAGAGTGAGTGTAAACACACACACACACACACAAAAATTATTTAAATGCTGGAATATGCAGAAAATAGGTTTAAACGTTCTAGAAATTTATTCAAGTCAAAGACTGTTGCATATAATTTAATGTATAAAGTTAAAGTTTATAAAGTTAACACACACACACACACACATAGACACACACACACAGAAGTTGCGATTGTTCTCTGTTCATTTGAATGGGAAAGGATTTCAATAAGTACACCAACCCAGGCCACTTTGGAGCCCTCTTGCTCAGCCATACTTGATCGCACAAACATCATTGAAACTTTATATGCATTCCTAAACTTTAGACTTTTATTTACTAAATCCATGTTTTGATATCTGTTATGTTTTTTTTCCACAGGAGCAATTTAAGTTTTATGAAAAATTGGATTTTTCATGTAAATTTTCCACTGCTGCATGATCACATGGTCTGCTCTAAAAAGTGAGTGTGGAGAATAACGTGAAAAAGGTGTGAATAATGTGTGTTGGTGTAAAGAGACTGCAGAGTCCTGGCCTGACGACTTAGATACTCTGTGTTGTACCATCTGCTTAGCCAGAGGTTGTTTAGTTTCTTTCTCTGTAAATCTCTGTAACAGATTTAAAAGCTTTCTGTCAGGTAATTGCTATGTGGAAGTGGAGAAGTAAGGACCCAAACGCAGGACTCATGGGTCGGTGAAGGACGAGGATGGTATTTATTATAAGAACAGAATATGAAACGGACTAGCTGGCTGGCTGGCTGGCTGGATGGATGGATGACTGGCTAGCTGAACTAAAAACAAACACATGCAGGATTGACAATGAGAAGACAGTGAACAGGAGGAAACTGAGGACTTAAATACTCAGGCTAATGATAATGAAGATAAAAGACAGACGAGTACACAGCTGAACATAATTTGACGTATAACACGTATAGACGTATATGACGTATAGAAAGTGGAACTAAACATGATGCACATAAACAGAAAGCTGGCACGGTAAAACAGGAAACATGAACATGTGGAAAATAAACAGAACATGAACAAACTGAAAACACTGGGTGAACAACCGAGGAACCCTGACACTTTCTTCCAAGCTCTCAGCAGAGAATGGACCTTTCCGGTTAGCCACAGTTTATGGTTGGCTTGCCTCTTGATGTTTTTGACCACTGTCACATCCTCTATACACTTATTAATGTAGTCAGTGGCAGACAGAGTATTCCTGAAGGTCAGGAATGTTGTTGTAAGCTGCAACCTCTCTGAAAATGTCCACTGAGTAATCTCAACGCAGTGTATCAGTGCCAAATTTGCCCCTGGTGGCCAAATTCTTGTTTGTCTAACCACTGGCTTGTCCTGCTCAGTCTGGCTTTGTAAGCATGCGTTAAGATAAGATAAGATAAGATAACCTTTATTAGTCCCACACGTGGGAAATTTGTTTTGTCACAGCAGGAAGTGGACAGTGCAAAAGTTATGAAGCAAAAATTAGAATAAAATAAAATAAGAATAAATACAGTACACAACTGTACAGAATAAAATAAAATACTATATACAGTAGAATAAAATAGAATAAAATATACAATAAGATAAAAATAGAATACAAATGTTATATACAACTGAGTAAAAATACAACGATGCCAGAAAAGATTATTGCACATTAGTGTTATTGCATATTTGTGGATGTGTGTGTTTGATCAGTTAAAGTCTTTATTGTGGAGTCTGACAGCAGTGTCTGACAGAATTTATGATCCCCTAGGGATCAATAAAGTATTCTGATTCTGATTCTGATTCAATTTTTTGACTCACTGCCACTATTCCTATATGTGGTCACTGTCACTCTGATTAAATAGAATAGAATAGAATAGAATAGAATAGAATAGAATAGAATAGAATAGAATAGAATAATCCTTTAATTGTTCCACAAGGGGAAATTTGGTGAGAGTTAGGATTTGAAGTTTAACACAGCTGCCTCTGAATACCATGCATTTAGTTTATAATAAGAAAATATTATAGTTCTTATGATCTACATTCTGTTTTGTACTCTGCCATTGTCACTGTGATTGTCATATTTTAATTAATTGAAGTTTAGTGTTTACTTTTTTCCCCCCTCTATAGGCTCAGGCCACTAAAGGGAGTACAATAGAGATTCATTCATTTTTCTCCTGTTGTATGACCATGTGAGGGTCACCAGATGAACTACCATCGCAACCAAGTTAAATGATTAAAAACAAAACATTAGTGGAGCTCAAATTATTCTCTACTCTTTCTTTTATTACCCTTCCCCAAAATGTCACAACATATTGAGGTGTACTTATCTATTTTGCTAGAAAAATTATTTCACTTTTCAAATTTTTTATTGGGCCACCATAAAAAAGTACAACACATTTCATAATATCTTATCTTTGTGGACTGTAGTTGGATTTAAGGAGAGGTGTATAAGTTTGCTCGTAAAGTAACCTTTCACTTTCTCTTCTATCTTTATTACCCCACAATGAAATAGCAGCTGATAACGTGTTAGTAGATAAAAGTTCAACAGTTTCTTGTAAATTGTATAAAACTTTTGTATATCGTATTGTTCAACTTTTTTATGGGTCTGTAGTGGTAGAGAAGTAACGTGAAAGCGAAAAAGATGACAGAAAAACAAACACTACAGACTTCAGTCATTTTTCAGAGCTCTGATTATATTTCTCTTACAGATGCAGAGATTCATCTGTTCATCTAAACATGAACATCTCAGCCCCCCCAAAAAAATTCTCCTTAAATAGGTACCGATCATTCCACCAATAAATTTTAAGAGCAACTCCCTACCTGAACTAATGACTCTTTGCCAGAAATTTGGGGAATTATCGGGGTATAAAATTAATATGACTAAAACTCAAATACTTAACTATAATTATAGCCTCCCAGCTCACTTGGTTGCTCAATATCCACTGAGATGGCAAGCAAAATCACTGAAATATTTGGGAGTTGTCATACCTAAAGACTTAACTAAATTATTTGAGGAGAATTTTGGTTTGTTGCAAAAGAAAATGGTTGATGATATCAAACGATGGAACTTGATTCCCTTTCTAACTTTATCCTCAGGAATTGAATCCATCAAAATCACATGTGTCAAATTCGAGGCCCGCGGGCCACATCTGGCCAGGCGGACATTTATATCTGGCTCGCGAGATCATTTTATACAGATTTATTATTGTTGTTATCCATGGCCCGGCTATATGAGGTAACACACACACAGCGCTGCAGCCTCCTCACCCAAAGCAAAGCTAGCTGGGAACATTCCCGCATCAATAAGGTCAAACTTCTGTTATTGTGAAGCTAGCCCCTTACAATGGCGAAGAGAAAAGTTGATTCTGAAAACCGAGCCTTTCAGCACCGGTGGGAGACTGAATATATGCTTACAGACATTGCCGGTAAACCCATGTGTCTTATTAGTGGAGCTAATGTGGCTGTAATTAAGGAATTTCATTTAAGACGGCACTACGAGACACAACATCAGGATAAGCCGAAAAACCTAAATGGAGAGCAGAAACTACAGAAAGCATAAGAGCTAAAGAAGAATCTAACATTTCACCAGACGTTTGTCACCAGAGCAAAATCACAAAGTGAAGCTGTTGTCAAAGCAAGTTTTATTGTAGCAGAGGAGATAGCCAAATCAGCCCATTTCCCGAGGGAGAGTTTCTGAAGAGCTGCATGATGAAGGTGTGAGACATCTTGTGCCCAGAGAAAACGCAGATTTTGGCAAATGTGAGCCTAAGCAGAAACGTATCTCAAAGTGTTACCGCCATGAAACTGTGCTTTAAGAGTGACACGACTTGGTGCCGCTGAGTCTTTGATTTTATTTATTTTCTGCTGTGTTTTACTTGCATCTATTTGAAAGAGTGAGTGTAAACACACACAAAAAAAATATTTTTATATGCTGGAATATGCAGAAAATAGGTTTAAATGTTAACAAAATTTATTCAACTCCAAGACTGTTGCATATAATTTAATTTTTGCTTGATGTATAAAGTTAAAAGATTAAAACTAATAAAACAACTTTTTGTTGTTTTATTATTATATTAATAATAATTTATTATATTATTTATATTATTCATTGCACATGAACATCAAACAGCACCGCTTGTTCAGGACGTTCCAACAAGATGGAACTCCACCCTAGAGATGATAAAGTGGATCCAGAGAAACAAATCTGGGCTGACCACAATCCTGACTCAGCAAAACAGCAAGGTGACCATGTTGACTGACCAGGAGCTTGACAGACTGCAAAAGCTGGAGGAACTACTTGAACCTTGCAGGTAAATCATTTTGTTTCTCATGATTGTTACGCTTTATACTATACAATATAAAGTCCCTTGAGGTGACTTTTGTTGTGATTTGGCGCTATATAAATAAAATTGAATTGAATTGAATTGATTGTGTGTCTATCTTTGTGTTCTAGCTTTGTTTTCAAGTATGTTCTCCACCTCTCTGTGTATTTTCATATGTGGTATTTATGTTTGTCTCTGTGTGATTAATAGAAAAATACAGCCTTGATCTTTCTATTGCAGATATATGAGCAGATATCTGCTGGGGGGAGAGCGGTATGTCTCCTGTTCCATGGTGTTGCCAGCCTTGTGTCACTTGTTCAGGATTATGGAGCCCTCAGATGATGACCCAGTCTACGTTTTGAGGCTTAAGAAGGTTTTTACCACAGACCTAGCTCAGCGGCGAGACAGCAGCAATCTCACATGGCTGAATATCACTACTGCCCTTGATCCCAGGTTTAAAGACCTCAATTGCCTTTCCAAAGATGAATGAAGAGAGGTGTGGGCATCAGTACATGACCTTCTGATGGCAGAGATGGATGCACACCAACCATCTGCTCAGACAACAGAGGAACCATCCCAGTGCCAAAGCTTGGTACTGCATTTGGGTGGGAGGGATAGAGAAAGAACCTGGCAACCTGGTGCCAAAGCATGCTGCTGCATATTGCCAATGGGGGATACGGGAAAGGAAAACTGGCGACTCATTTATAGAAAAGATTGCTGTTGTGATTGGAAATGAGGGAAGTACCTAGAATACTTGTGTCACAAAAGCATGCTGCTGCATTTTGCGAAGGAGGGATCCAGGGAAGGGAAACTGGCAACGCATTGGTAGAAAGCTTGCTGTTGCATTAGAAACGGGAAACTGGTATTCAGGGCTAGAAGTATTTGTTGCTGCTTTTAGCCATGATAAATGCAGATAAATGCAGGCATCCCAGTGCCAAAGCTCGCTACTGCATTTCCAAAGGAGGGGTAGAGGAGGAGAAGCTGGCATCCCAGTGCCAAAGAGTACATGCTGTATCAATCAAATTGAATTGAATTGAATTGAAAAACTCAATTCGTCACTGAAAGAGTGTCTACTGGTGTAAATAGACTGCAGAATTCTCACCTGACGAGGTGGTTCTTCTGTGTCGTGCCATCCGCCTCTCCAGAGGTTGTTTGGTTTCCCCGATGTATAAATCATGGCAATCCTCCTGGAATGCTGCACTACAATAATGTAGTGCAGCATACACTACATTACTCTGTTTGTGTCAGGGGACCCGATCCTTGGGGTGGACCAGTTTCTGGCGCAGCGTGTTTTGGGGTTTAAAAGCCACAGAGACTCAGTGTTTAGAAAAAATGCATCTCAACTGTTCCGATACTCCTGACACATATGGGATTACTACAGGTTTTTCATTTGGGCAGCGGTTGTCCTTCTCTCCTGGATTGGCTGGAGCTTTCTTTAGGTGCCTTCCCAGCTTTGACAAAGGTACAGCTGGGATACATTTACTCGGGGCCTTCTTGACATGATGTTCTTCTGCTTCCCTGGCCGCTGTGTCTATGGGAATATTGTTCGCTCTATGTTGTACCGTCCTTATGACACCCAGTTTGAGCTCCAGTTGACAATAAGAGTCAAACCTTAAATACTGATTCGTAAGCTTAGGTTTGCGGTACAAGTCAACTTTTAAATGTCCCCCATTACTGATGGAAATCTCACAATCTAAGAACCTGCTACTTGAAAGAGTGACGAAATGTTTCTCCGACTGAAAGCACTACATCCAGATGAACAGAACACATGCATCAAGACAAATTCAATGCATTAAGATAGTCTCTTAATGATTTTAGTGGTACATTTAGATGAGTTAAATAGCTGGACTGAAAGACAGCACTGTGGCACTAATCATGGCAGCACAGGAACTAGCCCTGAGCTAAATGTCTATAGAATCTGGGGTTCAACACACCAATCAAGACCCCAGGTTCAGGCTATTTAAAGATGTCCCTATTGTCCCAGATTCTTTTATTCTTCAAACTGGACAGACCAGACGCGACTCAGAGCGGTCAGAGCTTTTACAATCATTTTATCTATTCATTTCCGGAAAAGGAGACATGTGGACGCTACTAAGCATCTGCAGATCTGAAGAGCCGTCCTTGGATCTGTTCCATTTATAATTTTAGAGTTCGTCATCTTGCCCCCACGTTTCCTGTTATTTTGGTACTCTGTTCGCCTTACATGTCATACACAGTTTCAGTCAAAACAATTTCTTTGCCTCTGACACATTTATTCTGAAAGTGTTTAATGGAGTGTTTGTTGTTTTTGAATCATGAGCTGGAGTAAATATCACCTCTTTTCACCACATTGATGGTTCACATGTTGTTAATTCAACTTGACTGCTCCTCCCACCTGTGCCCCTCCCACCTGTCCTGAGCTTCAGGTGGAGTCCCACCTCCTTCCAGGAAGCAACTCACTTGTGTGTCCGTGTTTAGTGTCCAGCTGTGGAGTGGAGCTTGTTGTTGGTGTGTGAAGAAACTGTAAGTTTGCTTTGTTTCCTCCTTTAACAGTTTGTCTTTAGGAACTTTACTGTTTGTTTCTGCTCTGTGATGTTTGGACCAGATGTTCAGCTCTTATTTCAGGACAAACTTTGATCACTCTTCTGTTTGAAGACAAATCCACATGATTTTAGATTAATGTTTTTAGATTAATTTTATTGGCATTTTAGATCAATGCCGGTGTTTTATTGATTTCTTCACAAAACAAACTGTGATATATTTTTATATCCTAGATGAAAACAGTGTTCTCTCCATTAAAGTCACACACAGCAGTTGCTACTGTTTACTGTCTGTCCTTTCAAAATAAAATGACAACAATTTTAGTTGTAATGTGTTTGATTGCAGTCAAGTTATTGAGTTCATATTTTGTCGATGGATCATTGAATCCACTTGTGTTGCTGTTTGATTCTCATCAAAGAATTAGCCAACAGAATGGTTTGTGAGAAGCGCCCCCTGCTGGTTCCTCTAAGTGCTGTCGGTCTGCAGTGAACCTGTGTTGGCCTAGTCGGGCATGTGACTGCATTTGCGTTTGGACTCAAACTGGTACGAGAGGTTTAGCTGCAGGGCAGGTGTGACATGACAATGCATCACAGCCTCACTGTTCAGGTGTGAGGCAGACAGTGTGAGAGAGAAAATTATGTGTTTTTTCATCAAATTGCCAGGAACATGAACACAGTGAAGCTGGACACAAACAGTCTGATGCTGAGGATCCTTCCAGGATCTCAGTGTTTCTCCAAACATGTCAGTCTGACTGTTATAGCACAAAGCTTCCATCCACACAGTCAGAGCTCACATCTGGACTCTGTTCCAGAAACAGTGTCAAGGAAAACTGCTGAGAGGAGGAAAACTCCGTTTGATGTTCCACAGCGAGCTGACTTAAAGTTTGGATCAGTTATGACATCGTATCTGACCTGCTGGCAGCTTTTTGTCATCTGACTCATCCCCTCCTGCTGAACCACTAGCAGCTCTCAGCCAAACTAAAGATTATCCTAATTGCTGCAATACAAAAATTAAAATAATTAACTGTATATACAGGAACCCACTCTCACCAGTTCTAATAGTTCATAATCTTTAGAGAGCTTATTTAAATCTTTTTTATTCAGCAAGAACTCAACAATAAATCGTTTTTGTTACAACAGTGTGATGTTCTGTGTTTAGATGCGAGTTTAGCAGGCTGTTGTTAAAATCTCCAAATTATTAGCAGCTTATGGCATGAAAAACAAAATGCAGTTACAATTAAAATATAGATCATCTGTTCGCCTTTGTTTGTTTTAACCAGCCAAAATTTTTTTGAAATTCTTTGGTTTTAAGTGTGAAATACTTAATAAATATAAATAAATAATCTTGTTTTGAGAATGTATGTCTTTTATTTACTAATTTATTTTTATAAATCCTAAAATTTATTACTTTACATGCATATTATACATGGCAAAAACTCAAAATCTTACCAAGTATATTTGTCTTATTTCTAGTCAAAATTATCTCATTACACTTAAAATAAAACACAATCAGCTACAGGGCAACATTTCAGTAAGATACAGGAACTTGTTTTAAGACAGTGAATCTTGAAACTAGAGAGACACTAGAAAATTTTCACTTGTTCCATTGGCAGATTTCTTTTACCTATTTCAAGCTAAAATATTTTATATTAAGTGAAAAAAATCTGCCAGTGGAAGAAGTGAAAATTCTCTAATTTCTCTCTAGTTTCTCTAGTCTCTCTAATCCCATGGCGGCCTGCGGCACCTCCTGCACTGCAAATAGCAGAGAGTCTAACCAGCAAATCCAACTGTGTTTATTCTCATGATTAAACTTACGAATTATGGACAGTCAATCAAGTCTTATGCAGCTTAGTCTTAGGCTGGTAGGTGCTGGCCCAAATAGATTCAATGTCCAATCATCTTTATAGTGCCTTTAGTGTGCAAGACATGAACAACAGGCTCAGTGCCGTAATTTGGGTTTCACCCAACAAAAGCGGGAGCAGCCAGAGAGCCCCCTCCATGAAGACCTGGGGGTCCACCCCCCATCTGATGCAGCATGACCAGGGGGGCGCGGCAGTGGTGCCTGTAAGGAGCCAGACCGAGTAACAAGGTTTTCTAAAACTTTTGTCTGCTGCTCGGTCTGTGCCTGCAGCTCTTCCAGCTGCTTCTGATGCACCACCTCCACCTTGCTTAATCGCCATCTGAACCAGCAAAACAGAGACGCTCCCACAGACAAAAACATGTTCTTCTCTCTCTTTTTGTTCTTCAGTTTGCAGACACCATGGGTCCTCGTCAGTCCGCCATTCATATTACAAACAAGACTGAGGGCTACATCCTTAGAGACCCCAGGTGAGTAAACTTTTGTTCTTCAGTGTTTACAGCGGTGGTTTTTAAACTGTACAGCAAGTTTCCACACATTAAAACTCTATACTCCAAGAATCTTAAAGCATATTTTTTTCACTTTATTTTACAAACTCATCCATATTGACCTTTCATGTATGTCAGTCCTGCTGAACAGAACTGATGAATAAAAAAAATAAGAGAAATGTATATAAAATGAAATAGAATGGAGCTCAGCAGCACCATGCCTGTGTTTGTGTGCAGTGAACACAAAGGAAGCTGTATCAAAGACACACATTTAACACATCAGCACATGAAACTAGAGTCGTTCATCTGAAGTTAGAATTTTCTCTGTGAATCAGTTTTCATGATGACTGAGATGCTGCCTGCATGTTACCTCAAACATGCAGGTATGATTAATAAAAGTAACAGAAGGAATCAAATAGCAGTTTAGTAAGTTTTCTCTGAACCCCCATCACAATGTCCTTATCTCAGCAGCAATAGCTCTGTATCTGTTTGTTTCTCTAAAAAAATGATCCACCTGACTCATTACGAGGAGTATGGATCCTGTTTGAATAAGAATATTAATTCATGTTTTTTTTTTTCCTGACTAGACTGCATCTTGTTAGTGGACTCTGCCAAATCCCTTTGCCAACAAAACTTGGGCCTTCTGAATCTGGCAACAGTCTGTTCTCTAAGACTGGTGGCACAGCGCGTGGATCTGTTGGAGTCTTCACCTATGATCTCTACGATACAGCTGCAGACAGAGCTGATAAGAAAATAGCTGTCATGTTTTCTGTTCCTTTTGACTACAGCCTGTACTCTAACTGGTTCGCAGTTGGAATCTTTGACAAATACACAAACTGTGATTATGATCTTTTTTATAAGATGTATTACTGCAACGAGAGAGGGTTTGTCAGAGGAAATGCTGATGGTCATGATCCGGTCCAGACACCTGATGAAGTTATTGTTAAATGCAGCATGACAAACTCCAGCGTTGCAACACTGAAAGCTGAGGTACACAACAGGGAACAAAATTAATTATGAAAATGGTGAGGCTAAAATTAGAGTTCTGATTGTTTTTAGGACAGATCTTGAGAAAAGGCTTGATTACCTTTCATTAGGATTTATTAATATTAGTATTTATCTGGACTTACTTATCCTAACAATAATGATCAGGATAAACAGTTACCAACATGCTAAGTTAACCCAGGGTTTCCCCATCTTCCACAGAAAATGATCCTCATAACATCTACATGCAAATGGTGATGAAAAATCTATGAAGAATATAAAATTTATGCCAGTAAATACAACACTTTTGTAAAAAGGACATGCAATTATTTTCAGTTTCAAAGGCGTGGCTGTGGCTCAGAGCAGGTCACCTACTAACTGGATGTTGGTGGTTGAATCTAACCACATGCTGCTCTCTGATGCATCCATCGGATTATGAATGCATGTGAATCATAGATAGGAAGAACTTAGAAACAGCATAGAAATTAGTTTTTTTGTGAATGTGTGAATCTACAATTTACCATCAGAATGAATGTGATTGGTTGAACAGGTATTCAGGTGGCTATTCTGTGTTTGTGGCAGTGAGGCAGACTCAGCAGCACATCAGATCCTGATCACATAAACACACTGAACATAACCTGCTGCTCACAGTCTGAATTTTTATTCTCTTAGCTGCAGCTGTTTGAGACTGAACCAACTTTGTATTACAGAAAACCCAAGGTTATCCCTGAATAAGCCAAAATCCTCTGGAGTTAAGTCGTTTAGAGATAAAGATATAAATGAGACTGAAAGCTATGGATGATCACAAGAGCCACGTGCATCAAAATAAAGAATTCTGTGCTTAAATAATGAATTGTAGAATAAATTCTGCATTTGTAAATTCATTTTTGAATGCCAATTTAATAAACTGATTTTTTAAATGCTTTTTAAAAACTTCATTTCAAAAAACATTTTTGAATTCCAATTTAATAAACTGCATTTCAAAAACCTTTTTCCAATTCCACTTTAATAAACTGCCTTTTAAAATCCATTTCTCTTTCCTGTTCGCTCAGGGAATAACTTTTGGATTAGCTGCTGGATTAGCTGTTTGATTAACAACTTCATTTTAAAAATCCTGCTGCTATTCAAATTAGCCACACTGGAAGGAGCTCTCTGATTGGTTGGTCAGACACAGACTGTCTGCCAGCCTGGATTTTTCTAGCTCATAGCTTCGCCCTGCTAAGAAGCGTGTGTGCTTGTACAAAGGCCGTTCAGCCTCGGGATTTACACTCGGCTCGACACAGATATGTGAAGAATGAAGGGAGCCTGCAGCGAAACGGAGAGCCCAACTTCTGACTGAGTGCCTGTTTACTCAGTCTAACCACCTGTTAAAGGTAACGTGCTAACGTGGCTAATGCTAGCATCACCGCACGTAGCCCCGTTATTTTAAGGTCATCTTAGGTTATGACAGTTTTAAGTCGCAGCTGTACGAGCTCGCTACGTGTTTTTTAAGCTGTTGTGCTCTTCACAAATAAAGCTGGAAGCAGCTCAGACTATTAGAACCAGCACTGAGCTCTGTTACATTTAAACAGTGTTAGAGCAATGGCTGCAACCTACAGCCTTTAAACTAGCGATTAAAATGCTGACCGTTGTCCCGAATTCTTTTAATTGAGGTCTGAGACAAACAACCACTGGTCCAGATGTGTCAAAACAATGATTTTATTAAACACAAGTGTGGTGATTAGAAATTATTTTACTGTTACTATTCATAACCGTTATCATTACTATTGCATCAATCATCATTTTATCAAAGCATTTATGGATGTTACATTAAAGTCTGTATTTCAGGTGTTGTCATAATCACATAATAATCTTTCATTGCAGGTGCAACTGTATTCATGTTATACACATTGCATTTTTGTGCTTATTAAAGAGTTGAAGCTCGGTCAGTTAATTGATGGTCAGAAGCTTCGGGCGGCGTGATGTCCGGCCGATCTATTGAGTAAAGTGACCTAGAGTTATGGAAGAATTGCATACATGCTTACAATGCACCACATATAATTTAGAAACAGAATAGAGGCCTGTGTGTATTCAGCAACCTGCTGCATTGGAGTTTGCCTGGTAACAGATGACTCAGAGTAAGTCAGGAAGTATACTTCTGAAATGTCTTTGTTTGTCGAATGAGGTCATGCACTGAGGTCAAGACACACATAGTTTGCCTGCACACACACACACACACAGTATATAGACTTGTTTTGCTCAAAACTGCATTGATGTTGTACCTGCATAAGTGACAGTTTAGTCCCAGAAATAAGTGAAGTGTAATAAGTAAAATAACAGGAAGCATCTGGCGGAGGAACAGAGGAAGGAACTGTTCTTTTTGAATGTGTCCAAGGTTGGGATTACTGGAACTGATGCATGTTATCTATCTGCTTTGACGCATGACGCCCGTTATCAATGTTATATTATAAATACAACTGCTGATGTATTGTTCGGGGGAGATCGACGCTGATTGTGTGACGGTGCTCACCTTCCCCACACGCGTGTGTTTAATAAAATCATTGTTTTGACGCACTGGGACTTTGCAGTCGTTTGTCTCTCACCTCAAACACGAATCAGGACACAAGTGTGGGTAGAAATACATCATCACAATCCTCAGCATAAATCTCTGCTAGAAAGCACACTTCAAATGGTTTTTGTATGTCAGGGTTCACGCCCCTTCTTGCGTCAAGCAGATACATAACATGCATAAGTTACAGTTAATGACAGTCAACACACTTCTTTGTTGACAACCTTTAACACACTTAAAGAGACATTTTCACCGTCTTCACGCCAGGTGTTTCCTGTTGATGTTCTTCTTCTCACTTATCTCTGGAACATCAGGAGCACGTTCTGCACAAAAATACTGTTGCTTACATGATGTCTGTGTCTGTAAGCGTGCGTGCATTGACCTTTGCTACACTCTGTCACCTTCCACCATGAATCATCTAAAGACCACTTTTATGACCACATTTTGCAATATGTATAAGAAAATGATTATAATTACTTCATTTAAGAAAAGTTTTACCAAAATGCCACTACTCAAGCTTAATAAAAAGGATATACTTCCCACATTCCCTCTCTTTGGCCTTCAAAGAAGGCCAACATCCTTTCTATTGTCTCACTCCTAGGTCCATTCAGCCACCTCCACCAACAGCATCATAGACCCTGGACCGGTTGGCCCCGAATCCACAGCCCTCTCTATTACCTTCTCCACCACTCTTCTGGCGCAAGGAATGAGACAACAACCTGTAACCAATATTCCTATAAAAGTAGCAAGAGAAAACATGGCAGACATCAATAACCCCTTCCATTGCCCAAAAACAGAGGTCATCCAGTTCTCCAGTGTATTATTGACTCCCAAATGTTCATGCATAGTTCTGGATAAATTTAAGATTGCTAAAAGAATAATTGCTAAAAGAAATTTATTTTGTAGTTCTAAATAAATTCTAAATGCATTCAGGACGTTTTTTACTCACTTTATGTCTCTTCCACAATGTTATTTCTCTCTCCAACAACGTAGGTTACAATTACATTAGCATGACCAATTATGCAAATTAGGCAATGACGTCATTTAGCAACTTCTAGCGACTTTTAGGACAGGCAATAGCAATTTTCCTTACTGAGGACTTGGCAACACTGGCTGGTGCCTGTTCATAATTTACCAAAGCTAATAAACTGTTGGTTAAATGTTCTTGTTATCAGAGGTAAACAGAGGTGAGAGGAGCAGATAATAAGGATTAAATATATGCTGAGTAACTAAATGCTGCTAGTCGGTGACGTCACTCCCAGCAGCATCACCTCACTTTGACCTTTAACATTAGTTAGCTCAGCTAGCAGAGCAGCTAGCATCTCTGCTGGCAGTCATGTGACCGAGTCAAGCGTGTGCAGGCAGTAGACTTGTTAGCGTAGCTGTCATCGATTGTGGAGTCTGCACACAAACAGTGAATAGCAAAGAACTGTCATGGTTCTGGATCCTTTTGACCCAGCACTGAATTTCTTGTGTTTTGGTGATATTTTGTATTATGGTTTATGTTCTGAGTCATTAGTAATCTTTGTTATGCTATTTTGAGTTTCTTATATTTCCTGTTTAATTCCTTGATTATTAGATTCCCGGCTTTGTCTTTGCCCTCGCAGTAGTGATGGCTCGCTTGAAGCTGACGCTCCGGTGCGTGTGTCCAAAAAATCAACACACTGCTTCAGAAGCACTGTGTCGAAGCTTGATTCGTTTGGCCAGAGTCAGGTGATCAGTGACGTCCGAAGCTTCATTTAGAACCTAACTGCTTCGGTATCTGATTCACTGGTTTATAAGCAGGTGAATCATTAGTGGGATTTGTGGAGTGTTTTGTAGTGATGGTGAGATGAAGCCTCGTGATGAACTGAAGCTTTCCACCCAATTGGTCGACTCATGGTTCGAAGCATTGTGATGATTCATTTGCTCTACTGCGCCATCAAGTGGACAATTCAAGTGAAGCAGGCTCTGTGATTATAATGGTGTGATGTGTAAACCTCTAAACTGAATAAATAAATTGTTTTCATGGTTATTTATCCCGATTATTGTCTCAGTATGTGTGATACAAAAGAGAAAGTGGAAACTATCAGGACAGAGTTTTGGTATGATTGTGTAACTGTTAGCCTCAGACAGTCAGTCAATAATATAATTCAGATCATAGATCAGTACATTTGCATATTTTTAGAACTATAAAAAGAAAGCTGACACTTTCGAGACTTTATCTAATGTGTAGGCATCACAGCAGATGTCTTTGTGTCAACGTAGCTGAGGCTAAAACAGAAAAACGATTTTATAAAAATATTCAATGGTAGATCAAAAATGAAAGAAAACCATTAATCAATAAATGAACATTACCTGGTGCTGCTGAATTGAAGCAGAGCAAATGACAGAGATTTTATTAGAGACACACCTTACCGTTTTGCAATTTTGCATAATGTTAAAAAGTTAAAATTTGTTTAGTAGCCTATTGAAGGGCAGAAATTAGGTTTTCTTTTCGGAAGTATTTAAAAGGGGAACAAACACCGGCTGCCAGCGCTGAAACAACGGTAGTCGTATGCGTAACAAACAAGCGAATAATGCAGAAAATATATTTTTAGACGGGAAACTGATAGGTGTGTAGCTTGAACCTATTCGCTGGAACGTTGAAGGCAATGTAATTACACAGCAAGCAAGACACGAGTAGGCAACATTCTTTATGTTTCACGTGCACGGGAGAGAACTGGACAGGCGCCGTTCCTTCGCTTGACCCCAGTTGCTCTCGTCCGCTCTCCCGTAACACTGCTCTTTTATTGTGGTTACATGAATATGCATAGAGTCATTATGTCAGTCAGTATGTTCCAAGATGGCGGCGCGTGAACAACGCGAGGCTCAGTGTCTCTCCAGAATCTGCTATTTAGCGGTTTTTTATCTACTTTTAACCGGATTATTCGTCCAGAATTGCTGTGCGTTGCTGACCTACAGCAGACAAGAGCTTCTGGACATCTGGACTCATAACTCCAACAGTTTTATCGCCGATCTCCGACTCATCCCAGAGATCTCCAGAACACCGGAGGCTGCCCACTGTCCCCGGCCGGGCGGAAGTGCACGCAGACGGCGCCGAGATCGTAAACAAAGGCGAGGTAGGCGCGGAGGGCTACGGGCTAAGCTAAAGCTAACACCACACCGGCTGCCTTTACCCAGTATTTTCCTCGCCAATGTCCGTTCTCTGGCAAACAAAATGGATGAGATACGGCTCTCCATCACTAACAACAGACGGATTATGGACTCAAATGTCATGTTTTTCACCGAAACATGGTTGAACAACAGCTGCCCGGACAATGCTATCGAGTTAGCAGGACGCCACACACACCGAGCCGACAGGCAAGCAGATGACTCCGGCAAGACCAGAGGTGGAGGTTTGTGCATTTATATTAACAATGCTTGGTGCATGAACTCCACTACTACTGAGAGTCACTGCTCACCTATTGCGGAGTTTTTAATGGTCAAATGCAGACCTTATTATCTCCCCAGAGAACTCACTTCGATCATACTCACTGCCGTGTATATACCCCCTGACCCTAATGCTAGGTTGGCCATGAAAGAACTTTCTGCAGCCATTAACAAACACCAGAATAAACACCCCGAGGCTGCTTTTATTGTTGCTGGCGACTTCAACCACACCAACTTAAAGACAGTCCTCCCCAGATTCCACCAACATGTCTCCTGCCACACCAGAGGAGACAAGACTTT
This sequence comes from Oreochromis niloticus, assembly GCF_001858045.2. NCBI lineage: Eukaryota > Metazoa > Chordata > Actinopteri > Cichliformes > Cichlidae > Oreochromis > Oreochromis niloticus. The sequence continues at coordinate 34,569,715 of NC_031978.2, read as the reverse complement.
AGACCATGTGTATTCCAACCTGGCTGGAGCCTACAAAGCCACACCCCTCCCCCACATTGGACAATCGGACCATCTCTCCCTGTTCCTCACACCTCGGTATTCACCACTCATCCAACGTGGGAAACCTGCTGTGAGGACAATTAAAGTGTGGCCAGAGGGGACAGACGCAGTGCTCCAGGACAGATTTAAAAACACAGACTGGAATATGTTCACCCACACAGACCTGGACCAGTACGCCTCATCTGTACTGGATTACATCTCCAAAACCACAGACAGCGTCACCACCCAGAAACGGATCACCATGTACCCCAACCAGAAGCCTTGGATGAACCGGGATGTTCGTCTCCTCCTGAAGGCCCGCAACACCGCCTTTAGGTCAGGAGATGCACACGCCTACAGTACAGCCAGGGCTAATCTAAAGAAGGGCATCAAAGAAGCCAAACACCATTACAAAAAGAAGGTAGAAGAACACTTCTCCAACTCCAACCCCCGACGCATGTGGCAAGGACTCCAGACCATCACAGACTACAGGACCACCAAACCCCCCCCCGCATCCTCTGATGTCTCCTTCCTCAATGAGCTCAACAACTTTTATGCTCGTTTTGAGCGAGGGAACCCCACAACCACAACCAAAGCAGATGTGACGCCAGACCACCAACCTCTGACTCTCTCCCCCACCGATGTAGGAGCGGTGCTGAGCAGGATCAATGTCCACAAGGCTGCAGGTCCTGATGGCATCCCCGGGCGTGTTCTCAGAGCGTGTTCTGGGGAGCTTGCAGGAGTGCTGACAGACATATTCAACCTGTCCTTGGCCCACGCTGTGGTACCGGCCTGCTTCAAATCCACCTCCATCGTCCCGATACCCAAAAACTCTAATCCATCTTGCCTCAATGACTACCGCCCAGTAGCACTCACCCCCATCATCACTAAGTGCTTAGAGCAGCTGGTCCTAGCACACTTCAAATCCTGTCTCCCCCCCACCCTGGACCCCCACCAATTCGCATACCGCCAGAACAGGAGCACAGAGGATGCAGTCTCCATCGCACTGCACTCTGTCCTCTCACACCTGGACAACAACAACACCTACGCCAGAATGGTGTTTATAGACTTCAGTTCAGCGTTCAATACAATCCACCCCTCACAACTCATCAGGAAACTGACAGACCTGGGCATCAGTTCCCTCATCTGCAAATGGTTACTGGACTTCCTGACCAACCGCCCCCAACATGTCCGGCTGGATAACCACTGCTCATCTACCATCACAATGAACACCGGTGTACCACAAGGCTGTGTGATGAGCCCTTTCCTCTACTCCCTCTTCACCCACGACTGCAGACCTGCTGATGGTTCCAACACCATCATTAAGTTTGCAGATGACACCACAGTGATTGGCCTCATCAGTGACAACGATGAGGCCGCCTACAGGGAGGAGGTGGATCGTCTGGCTGAGTGGTGCGACACAAACAACCTGCTGCTTAACACCGAGAAGACCAAAGAGCTCATCGTGGACTACAGGAGGAATGCTGACCCACATCCACCCATCCACATTAAGGGGACGGCTGTGGAGCGTGTGAGCAGCTTCAAGTTCCTGGGAGTCCACATCTCCGAGGATCTCACCTGGACGACCAACTGCTCCAAGCTGGTCAAGAAGGCTCACCAGCGCCTCTTCTTCTTGAGGACTCTGAGGAAGAACCACCTGTCCTCAGACATCCTGGAGAACTTCTTCTATCGTTGCACCATTGAGAGCATCCTGACCAACTGTATAACAGTCTGGTACGGGAACTGCTCTGCCTCGGACCGGAAGGCGTTGCAGAGGGTCGTGAAAACTGCCCAGCGCATCGCCGGAGCACCACTTCCTGCCATAAAAGACATCTACAGGAAGCAGTGTCTGAAAAGTGCTGGGAAAATCATCAAAGACCCCAGTCACCCATCACATGGACTCTTCACCCTCCTGCCCTCTGGGAGGCGCTACAGGAGCCTCCGGACTAAGACCACCAGGTACCGGAACAGCTTCTTCCCCACAGCTGTCAGACTCCTGAACTCTGCCTCCTGACATCTGACCCACGTTAACACATGGACTGAACATACACACACCCACAATGGACAACCGTACCCTCAAACACACAATAATAACATGGACTGAACCACCACTCACAACCACTAGCACTTTATATAGCCTCTGTAGAAATTATCCACACCCTCACTTATCTTAACTGCACTACTGTATAGTTCTGTGTAAATAATCATTCTGTACATACAATAATTTTTAATCCTACAACTGTTTACAACTTGCATAGTTCCCATTTCTGTATAGCTGTATATCTCAGATTTCTGTAAAGTTATTTATTTCATATTCTGTATAGTTTTTCATATTTATATCCTGTTCATATCCTGTACATAGCTTGTACTCACTACAGCCTGTACATACCTATAGTTATAGAATATTCACAACATACTTCATACCGTGTACATTATAACATACCATAATAGACCCATTTCTGTAATATACTTACATATCTATATTATTGCTAATATATATTGTAATATATCTATATCACTAAAGCACTTCTGGATGGATGCAAACTGCATTTCGTTGCCCTGTACCTGCGCATGTGCAATGACAATAAAGTTGAATTCTATTCTATTCTATTCTATTCTATTCTATTCTATTCTAACATATGACGTATACCTAGGTATGCATGTGAACAAAGAATACAGTGTGTGTGTGTGTGTGTGTGTGTGTGTGTGTGTGTGTGTGTGTGCGCGCGCGCATCTGTGTGTGGGGGTCAAACTGTGACCCCAGGAAGACTCCCCAGAGCCGTCCATCTAAACAAAAGGCACTTAGACTAAAACAGTTTATCCTACCATAAAACAATAAGATACGACAACAAGGTACGACCTCTCCCATGCTCCTAAAATGTGGGTGTGAAAGTCAGAGAGCTCTGGAATGCACACAAAGCTTGCAGACTATTAAGGATCAAACCTCTACCAATCTACAACTAATTATAAAACTCTAAGCATATATGAGTAAATATTTCTAAGCATAAATGACAATCAACAATACAAATCTAACAGAAACTGTTCTTGAAGTATACTGTGTGTGTGTGTGAGAGAGAGAGAGAGAGTGTGAGAGAGAGAAAGCTGTGCATGAAGTGTGATTTTATAATAAGTGCACACTATTAAGCATTACTTAATCATCTGTTAAGCATTAGTTAATGGCTACTTAATTATCTCTACAGCATCTACAAAGTATTTCTCATAATCAGTTAATAGTTTACAAGCACTGCTTTAAACACTTTATTCATGATGAACAAGCTAATGTACAACACTTTTTATTAATTATGTTTTCATGTTCTAAAACTCATTGATTAATCATTTATAAACACTACTCTGCATCAGTTACAAACCAGTCATTTCAGGATGTTCAATGGTATACAAAATCATTGGTGAAAGGTAAGTAGATGGTTAACATACCCTATATAATACTATAAACTCTACATGTACTACACATAGTAGTTTCATACTAGATGTTTTATAAACACTGAATATCAGGGTTACATCAGTCAGCTGCTATAGCTTAACAGATGTCTTACAATACATTTATAACTGTCACTTAAAGGCTGCCAAAGCTGTAACTCACTAACTCACAACTTCTTTTTCGATAGATTATCTATAAATACTCATAAATACCTTAATAAACTTATTTAGGAAGTTACAAACCATTTGCTACTTGTTAGTAAAGTATCTTGAGTGAGCCCATCTAAAGTGGGGACCATACATACCTTACAACCTATCTATAGATGTGAAATCTTTTTAAAATACATTGTAACAAAAATAAATGACAACACACAGGGTAGATACAGAACGCACTGTATTTTTAAGATGCCAATCACAAAAACATCAGAACAATGCTTACAGATTTGTATCAACATTTGTGTGTCCAAAATAAAAACAGTGTCATAAACAATCAGCCAATATTTGAGGTAATACAGAACACGGCTATATGACCTGTAGCTCTTTACATAAAGTGTATCACATGTGTGATCATTAAAATAAAACTACAGAATTTATAAAAGTAAAATAATAATAAAAAACATACAAACCAAAAATTAAGTGTCATTTTTTTAACAAACAATTGACCAATCAACTGGAATACATAACTTGTAGTTTTTTTTTTAAGCCGTTAACAATTGTGGGCTCTCACCACATTTCACCATGTAAAAATATTATATAAATATTATATATTATTATATATTATATAAATATTATATAAATATAAATAAAATATAAATATAATATAAATAAAAACATAATGCCAGCAACTTCCTAATGGCAGCGATTCACTCAGTGAACATGTGTTTCCTTCACCAACCTCACACACAGATCCAATAAGATCAGGAAGTGGGCAGTATAGTACAATATGTGTTATTTTGTACTGTACTGCCCAAACTAAAGATCTGCTGAAGTGTTGGAAATGATTCAGATGTTTATTTTGGACGATACAGCAGAAGATCAGACATGAAAGTGGAGATAACACAGAAGACCTGCAGCAAAGGGTCAGAGGTCAGACTGGGCCACGTGATTCAACAATGAGCCAATGATCATCAAGTAGTGACTAAAGCAGAGCCCTGACGTTCTGACATTTATCACACAGTTAGAACAAATGTCTGCTGATGACTTCATCTCATGAAATGACTGATAGATGTCAATTCATTGATCAGCTGAGCTGCTGATCTTCATCGTGCACAGAAACATTCAGCTTGTTTCAATCAGTAAATAACTCCCACTACTCTCAGTTTGAACTGTTCCCACTCAAAATGCTGTCAGAACAATGATCATTGTAGAACTTCACAAACATCACGTGTTGTTTTCCACATGTAAGATCAGCAAACATACAGAAACTTCCTGTTGCCACACACGGCCTCTAAAATCTCTTCCACGCTTTCTGTCTGAAGTCCACTCTCTGTGTCGGATCCACAGGAAACAACAAGATCTTATTAACATGGTTTTCAATGTGTCTCCTTCCAAAAAGTCCAACCAATGAACAAATGTGTATATTTGTGGAGGCCGAACAAAAGCATGACACATTTGTCTGTTTCTATAAACTGGTGTCAAACACAAATATGAAGAGTTTCATTGACAGACTCCAAAATGCCCCCGCAGTGAATCAGAGGGAAATCCTACAGTGTGCAGAGAATCTTAATGGCTCCAACATCAACACATCCACAATGTTGGATCCAGTTCTACCTCACAGAGTTACTAAGACACACCCTCTGCCAGCATTACAACAGCTCCACCTGCTTCACCTGCCTCCTCAGCCTCTGTACACCTGAAGAGAAAAGAAAGGCTCCAAAAGCTCAAATCTACAAAGGATTCATGAAGTTTCATCCAACAAGAACATGTTTGCCTTCCACAGTGTGCTGTTAGACACCACTGTACCTCTGCCATTTCAAAAAGAGCAGCTTGGGAACATTTTGGCTCCAAACACTTTGTGTTTAACTTCCTAATCTTTGTTTTCTTTGTGAACAACATCTGGAGCTTTTTGACTCATAGAAACATCATTTTGTTCTTTAGATGACAGCAGATTGGGACTGAATAATCAATCACTATCAAACCAATAAAAATGCTGATTTTACAGGAACTTTGTTGGAGAAGCTGTAAAGACATGAAACTGGTGGAGATCCCAAACCAGTTGATAGTGCTGATTATTCCAAATAAAGCTGTTTTCCATTTGAGATGACTTTCTGTCCTGATATATAATAAAGATGTGAGTTGTTTTTGAGCCCCTGTATTAAAAGTAGATCCAGTTTAAAGTCAGCTTGAGTTTGATGTCTTTATGTCAAAGCTGCTCATGATGTTGAGCTGCTGATGGAATAAAAACAGTGAAAAATCTGCCTCAATATAAAAGCATGTAGTCCAGACTTAAATGTAGCCTATTGTTAGCTGAGGTCCACACACAGTGTTTGACAGTGTAAACTGTGTGAAAGGGCTGCTGGTGGAGCTCACTAGGATGAGCAGGTGACCATGTGCCACGAGGTGGAGAGCAGCTGGCCTGGCTTTGATTCTGACCACGCCCCCTTTCTCTCTCCCTCTGCTTTGCTGTCACTTATCTTCACTGCTCTGTCCAATAAAGCTGAAAAAGGCCCCAAATCAAAGAAATCTGCTGCAGCCTCTGAAATGTCTTCTGTTTCCTTCCCGACGGCTTTTTCACCGTCAGCCCATCAGACAGTCCAGCAGCATTTATGATGATGTCATGATGTTGAAGAGACTGCTATGGTGGCCTCCCATGACCCCCAGCCTCATCTACACTGAGATGCAGACATTTGAAAAGCAGACGACTGAATAATAGTCCAACACAACAGTCTGTGTACAGACACACACTGAGCTTTCATAGAGTCAAAGGAGTCAATCAAACACAGCTAGTTGAGTCATTTCTTGTGTGAGTCTAAAGTGAATCTAGTATTTGAAAGTCCACTTCCTGTATTTGTTGTTGAAGACTTCTTCAGCTTCTTCTCAAGGACATCAGCTGCTTGTTTGGCAGCAGAGGCAGTTAAGAAGCTTCCTGAAAAACACTGAACAGTGAGTTCACTGTGGCATATGACAAATTCAGCTTTCTATGTGCAAATGTGTCTGTGTCAACCTTTCAAATGCTGTTGAATCCAAAACATCAGCGGCTCCTTGGCTGCTCACTTCATGCACTTCTGTCTTTGTGACAGTCCAATGACATCACAGCTGTTTCCACCCCAGTCAGTGCCTGCATCAGTGCCGACTTGACACCAGATCTGGGCCAGACCTGTCTGGTATGCGGGTCTGGTTCAGGGCTCCTCTGAGTTTTCCATTAAAGCTGCAAACATAGTGGAAAGTGTGAGCACAGCTGTTAGAAAGGCCAAAGCTCAGATCTGTGTGAGAACTGGATGGTTGGAAGGTGGCTGAATTCAGGCTGTGTCTTCTGTAGCAGGACCTGTGATGCAAGCTACACCTCTGCACCAGAGTGTGGAGCGTAGCTGCTCTTTTCTGCTGCTGCTGTTTTACTGAGTCCTAGACTGCCATGTGCTTCACCAAAACAACTAAAAGTAGTGATAAAAGTATCAGACATGTTTAAACTCTTCAGTTTGTCACTTTAAACTCAGTGGGAATAAACAGCTGGAATCAAAGATTTTAAAGACTGTTACATTCAGTTAACTAACATAAAATAAAATGAAAATATAGAGGAAGTATCCTTAGCTTTAGTGTTGCAAAACTTGAAATATCCGTTGATCATTCAGACTGTTGGATTTCTTCTAAACTGTGAGTCAGCTGCTTTTAAAAAACTGCTGTCTGGTTTTGTTGCCTCTGACATACGCCCTCCATACAGTAGTAATGAGTAAAGACTCAATTTAGCTTTAATATTCAAAGACAAAGAGGCACACACCCTGCAAACCAAAGTGTACAGTTCACACGTCACTCAATTTTGACCAACTGTCAGTTTCTGTTGGGCGTTGCCCAGACAACTGCAATGTGCACGCACAAACACTAATGTGCACGCTGCTGTTATCTGCAGAGGAAAGTTAGTCTCCAGTAACTGCAGCTCATAACTCCTTGTTATACAGTTCCTTCTGTGTAATAATTATTTAATTAATATTGATAATTTTAATGCAGCTTTTAAGAGTTTTTCTGATGTGCAGCTCTGACTGATTCCAGGTAACAGCTCAGCTTTTTCTGCTTATCAAGTGCAGCAAGTTTGGACGTTTTAATATGAACATTTTCACTCAGCAGCACACACCTCTGACAGTGATGACAGGACTGATCTGTTTATCATTCTTATGTACATGATCAAAACACCGAAAAAAATGGTGAAGATCAGAACATCACTGCATGGAATAAACGATTAACAGACTTCAAACAAGACTCAGAGTTCTGAGTTCCCATGAGGCCCTACAGCTCTACAGTCAGTGCCCGCATCAATCAAACTACAAAAAAAGTTTGAAGAAGCAGAAAAGTTTTAAAGACTCTTTAAAAATATTGTTGGGAAATTACTCATTCATTGTTCTGGACACTCTGCAGTCTCATGCTTTACCTTTAGTGACTCTGTGCTGTTTTATGTGACATGTCTGAGCTTGTGTGGTGTTTTAAGTTCCCAGTGAACCCTGGATCAAATGGGTGGAGAAAAAATAAAGAAAAGAAATCGTCAAGGAGCTTTTGAAGCCACACAACTCTAGTCAAGACAAGAACACATTGAGAAAGTCCCAGGAGTGGAGACAAAATTCTTTACTCTGAAGAATTTCAACAACCTGTAAGTTTCCCTTCTTTCTTCCTTTAACTTATTATAGTTACTGATTTACTGCAGTAAAACACTGTTGAAAATTATCATCAAATGACCAGATGTTTGATTTCTTCACACAACAAACTGTGTGTGTTTGTATTTCCGGTCTCTCCATTAAAGTCAGTGTGTAATGTTTCCTGGCTAACATCAGCTGTGTTAGTTCCAGCACAAACAGCACAAATCTCCGCTCCATAGTTCACGGTAACAGACTCACAGCTGGACCAACGAGGCCGAGTGTGTCCGCCATTCTCAGCTATTCTGTGTTTGAGTACTTACAGTTTGTACTTTGTGAGTTCTAGTGATGGGAATAACGGCGTAAAAAGTAAATGCCGTTACTTTTTTCAGTAACAAGTTGTCATGAAATGCTGTGTGGCAGGCAGGAGTAGGACCCAAGGTGCAGACACTCAGACTCGAAGGATGAACTCAAAACGCAGCTTTATTTGCTGGCAGGGGAAAGCATACAAAACTAAACTGGGAAATATAAACTTACACTTGACGGAGAGGCACACGAGGAAACACACAGCTTGAGGGACGACGCGACACTGACACAAAGACACACTGGGCTTAAATACACTGAGGCAGTAATCAAGGGATAAGAGACAGGAGGGAGACACAGCTGGGAGAAATTAGGCTAACGAGACAGGGGAGAGGTGAAACTGAACACACTGACAAGAGACAAAGACTTTCACAATAAAACAGGAAACATGAATACTAAACAAGCACGCAGACTTGACACTGAGAGACAGAAAATAACACATGGAACTCAAAATATAATAAACTCAAAATACTGGGTCCAATGGACCCAGAACCGTGACAGTACCAAGGGCTGGCTCCCGACAGCCCTAAACAAAAAGCACAAAGCACCAGGCCAGGCGGGCGGAGGGGCCCAGGATGGAGGGACAGAAACCAAACAAAAAACAAGGAGCACAAGAGTCCAAAAACGCAAGAAAGAACATCACAACCCAAAACGAAACGAGAGCTCAACAAGAGTCCACGAAGAGTTCAGGTGGTCGACCCGGAGGTCGGCCACACAGGAGCCAACACAGGTCAGGGGGCCGGCCATGCACACAGCAACGGGCAAACAGTTCAGGGGGCCGACCGTGCACACGGCAACGAGGGCGATGGGCAAACAGTTTTGGAGGCCGACCACTTGGAAGGCAGTGGCGGCCACTGAGCAGATCCGGAGGTCGGCCGCGATGCCAGCGGCGGCGACGAACTCCTTCTGGAGGCCGTCCTCGACGGCCATGATGCCAACTTGGAGGCCCGGAAAACGGCCGGCAGAGGCGAGGCGGAACAGGATGGGCTGGGTCCCATGACAGTGTGGCAACCGCAGGACCAGACGAGGCAGGGCCAGACGAAGGCGGAGCAGAAGCTGGACCAGGCGTGGATGAAGACACAGATTTAGAACCCGACGGCAGTGGTGCTGCAGGCGAGGCTGAAGCCGAGGTGGAGGCTGAACCAGACGGAGCTGATGAAGCCGGAGCTGGACCAGGCGGAGCTGATGAAGCGATGGAGGCTGCAGCTGGCGGCGGCGATGAAGGCTCTGAGGCTGCAGCTGGCAGCGGCGATGAAGCCGGAGACAGAGGCGCCAAAGGCGGCGGCGTGGAAGCCGGAGACGGAGGCGCCAAAGGCGGCAGTGCTGCAGGCGGTGATGGCTGAACGGGCCCCTCGGACCCCCCAGCGGAGACAGGCGGCTGAACGGGCCCCTCGGACCCCCAGCGGAGACAGGAGGCTGAACGGGCCCCTCGGACCCCCCAGCGGAGACAGGAGGCTGAACGGGCCCCTCGGACCCTCCAGCGGCGGGAGCGGCATGGGAGCCGCGGAGTGCTGGATGGGCTCATCAGAGCTTCCAGCAGGAGCTGATGTAGAGCCAGAGGGAATTGGGACCCCTGGCTCAATGTTACGCTGGCCAGAAAACCGAACTGCTACGGAGAACTGGGCCAATGGGTCAGGTGCGAGCTGAGCTACTGGTGGTGGTGAAAGAGGAGTGGGTGGTGTAAATTTATTTAACAGTATGATGTCCGGCAGTGGATCAGAAACTTGGGGCCAAGTCAGCAGATCTGTCTTACCAGAGCAGTTCACCTTCCCAGCTACTGGTGAATCAATCTTCCCATTCAGGTTCAGGGGAGTTGAAAAGTTGGCAGTGTTCCAAGTACGTTTTACTCCTGGATGTGTTGCTAAAGCAAGCAAACAAACTGTCTCGCTCTCAGTGATGCTATATGGCCACAGTCCAGAAGAATGTGTAGACAGTGGCATGTGTGCACAAACATAACAATTGGTCTTATTGTTTATGTGAGCGGTTGTGTTCATAAACTGCCACCAGTAGTTGGTTGAAAACCCATGCGGGTACTGGGTGTGATTTGCTCTGTCCCAGTGCGCTCCTGTCATCCCACTCTGGGTCCACAGGCACAAGAAGGCGAACAGCACATTCCCAGCCATTCTGATGAGTACCTGTGGCTCAGTTGGTTTCTTCACCGGATTGAGACGAGGGGCCCTGGAGGCTTTCCCCCCCTTTGTACCCGGTCTTCCTGCCACTTACTCCGAGCTGGCCTGGATGTGTGTCACCTTTTTGCAGTGGCTTTGGTGTATCCAGGTGGGTCGTTCTGCGATTTTCACAGCTGTTGGTGTTGTCAGCAGAGCCTGGTACGGTCCGTCCCACCGTGGCTTCGACCAGCACTTCCTCTTTATGACCTTTATCAGCACCCAGTCTCCTGGCTTCAGACGTTCTTCCTGTACAGAGACAGAATCATCTGGCAGATTATTTGCACTCATGACTTCTTTGCTTTTCAACATTTTAACCATCCAGTCTGCTAGTGTGTTTTCTTCTTCTGCTTTATCAATATCATTACAAAACACTGGAACTCTAAATGGCCTGCCATATATTATTTCAAATGGAGTTAGACCATTATCAGTCGGCGTAATTCTCATATACATTTTCACTAGCTCAATGCAGTCTACCCATGTTCTGCCTGTTTCCTCCATTGTCTTCCTGAGTCTCAGCTTTACTGTGCCATTAGTCCTTTCAACCTGCTCTCTTAGTGGGGACAATTTCAACCCACTTTGAGAACGGGCACACAATTACCAGGCAGTACCTGTAGGTGTTACAGTTAGACAACTCAATGAAATCCATATGGATTACTTCAAATGGGTAGCTGGGTCTGGGAAACCTTCCTCTTCTAGGTCTGAGGTTCCCCTGAGCGTTATGTTTACAACATATTAAACATGCTTTACAGAAATGTTTTGAATAAGCATTGAATCCCAGTGTGAAAAACTGCTGCTCGACTGCTGCCATCATCCCGGCTGTGGAGACATGGCAGAGCCCATGGCTCAAAATTGCAGCAGTCCTATATAAGTTCTTAGGCAATATAGGTTTATCACAAAGATAGTAGACATCACCTCTCAGGCTAGCTCCTTTAGTGAGCCATAGTTGCTTTTCAGCTGAAGGTGAGTGTGACTGCATGTCTGCTAACACATCATGTGTAATGGGCATAGTTTGCTCCTGAGATGCCAGAATATGAACCCCATGTGTTCCAAGGGCCGCTTCCTTTGCAATTTTATCTGCAAAGGCATTGCCCAGTGCAATGGGGTCAGTGCCACGTGTGTGTGCTGCACATTTACAAACCGCAACTTTACTGGGCAGTAGGACTGCTTTCAACAGGTCCTGTAACAGTGTTGCATGCTCCACAGGTTTCCCTGTCGAGGTTGTCATGCCTCGTCTTGACCACTGAGCGGCAAAGAAATGAAGTGTAGCATAGGCATATTGACTGTCTGTGTATATAGTCACTGCCTGCCCCTCAGCTGCTTTGCAGGCTTCCATCAGAGCCACTATCTCAGCTGCTTGGGCAGACATGGAATGCAATAACTCCCCAGCACGGATGACCTTTACATCATCCACAACAGCAAAGCCTGTTTTAGTCTTTCCCTCTGCTGTTTTAAAACTTGAACCATCAACAAACCAAACCTTGCCCTCAGTGAGTGGTATGTCTGTTAAATCACCTCTAGGTTTACACTGTGTTTCCACATGCTCACGACACACATGTGGTGTACCCTCTTCCTCTGTGGGCAACAGTGTAGAGGGATTCAAAGTTGTACACCGCTTAATAGTTATATGTGGCTGGGAGAGCAACAGTGACATTAAAGATAAGTGTCTTGCCGGTGACAAGAATGTCATTTTAGTCTGCAGCAATAAAACATCCACCTCATGTGGAACTAGCAGGGTCAAAGGGTGAAACAAAACAATTTCACCAGAACACTTTACGGCTTCAGCAGCTGCACACACAGATCGCACACAGTGAGGTAAGGCACAAGCCACTGAATCCAGCCTCTTAGAATAATAGGCTACTGGCTTCATTCTACCTCCACACTTTTGTGCTAACATGGACGTCGTAAAATGCCCTTTACAGTCAACAGTTTGAACAAAAGGCTTGTTATAATCTGGAAGCCCTAGAACTGATGCTCCTGTCAGCATCTGTTTCAGCATGCACAGAGCTTGCTCCCCCTCAGGGGTCCAACTCAAACTTTCTGACATAGCTAAAGGTTTACTGTACATCATATCTAGTAATGGCTGCGCAACTTCAGCGTAATGGGGCATCCACGATCGACAGAAATTTAGCAAACCTAGGAATTGCATCATGTGTTTCTTTGTCACCGGCCTAGGTGCTGCCAAAATAGCTGTTTTCCTCTCTGGATGTATGCTCTTCCCTGCAGCACTAAGCAGATGTCCTAAAAATTTCACTTCTGTCTTTACCCACTGTAGCTTTGAAAGTGAGGCCTTGTTACCTGTTTCAGCTAAGTGAGTTAGCAATGCCAATGAGACGTCTCTACAATTCTTCTCTGAATTGGATGCAATTAAAATGTCATCGACATATACCAACATCTGTGAATGTGATGGAACTACAAAATCAGACAGACAATTGGTAATATTCTGTGTGAAAATTGTAGGACTGTCACAAAAACCTTGCGGCAATCTGGTGTATGTGTATTTTTTGCCTTGATACGTAAAACCAAACCAACCCTGTGAATTCTCATGCACTGGTATGGAAAAGAAAGCATTACTTAAATCTACCACAGTGAAGTGTGTCTTGTCTGGCTTAAGCTGATTTAACAAGGTGTGGGGGTCGGGGACGCATGGAGCTATACTCTCCACTGCCTGGTTTACAGCTCTTAAGTCTTGAATCATGCGCCACGACTGTGAATCAGCCTTTCTAACTGGGAAGATGGGTGTGTTACATACTGTCTGTGGAGCTTCAACTAGTATCCCTGCTTTAATCATATCCTCTATTACTGGTTTAATGCCTTCCACTGCATCAGGCTTCAAGGGATACTGTTTCACTCTTGGCCTAAAAGACGTTTTGGGCTTTATTACTACTGGACTCGCTGTGGACATTAACCCCACATCAGTCTTCCCAGTAGACCAGAGCTTCTCTGGGACCTGTTTAAGCTCCGGGTGATCTCTGACATCTGCAACATATCATTCTGTTGTGCCATTCTCACCTCCCTTTAAGTGTGTTTGTGGTGTAGTATGTGTCACCCATCCCAGCTTTTTACGAAAGATGCTGTGCTGCATGTCTGTCTCCCAACCCCCTCCAGCTTGCTGCCACATTCCAACACTCTCCCCCTGTCTCACCAAAGATGCTAAGTCTGACCACTCAGCTGTGTCACTCTTCGCGTTCACTGCCACCTGTCTTTTCTGCGCCTGCTCTAACCACAGTTTAGCGGATGCCAGTTGTAACTCTCGCTCTTGTTTCAATTTCCCTTGTGCACAAGCTGCCTTTACTGTCAACTGCTCTACTAACATTTGACATTGCCCTACAACCAATTTACCTTCAAAATCATATTTCTTGCGCCAATGTCCTAAATACTTTGTGCTTCCAGGAGCAAATTTCATCATAAACTTCTCGTCACCCTCTGACGCACTCTTAGTTGCTTGGGAACCCATAATAACAACAACAGCTGTCACAGACCACGTGTTCTGCTCTGCATCCACTCACACAAACACACTCACAACCAGAACAACAACGACAATAACAACGACAATAACAAAGAATAGGCCTATTGTCCACTACAAATGGACTCCGCGGAACGTCTCAACACCTGAGCGGCGGAGAAAGTATTACAGGACCCCACAAAGCGGTCCGTATTTCGCCCCACCAAGACAGCGAACCAAAAAAAGTTCGAACTGCGCAACTCTGCGACTTAATGCTTCTGTACAAAAAACCCCACTGAGCGGCTTTGCACATCGCCCCACTAAGACGGCGAATTTTAGCCCCACTAAGCGGCCACGGACAACGCCCCACTGAGCGGCGAAGACGTACAGTTATAGAGATGGACTCTAAACTTACTTGGAGTTGTTCATTGCGAGTAGCATCAGTCCCGAATCCTGTCAATCACCACCCATCGAGGAGAAAAACAGACGGCTAATCCACCGGCCCGATGACGAATTCTCACGCCTCGGGGCTTTGCTGCAGGACCTCTATAAATCCTGGCTGACGTGAGTCTTTCGGCGTGTCTCTTTTCCCCTCGGTGAATGACGATTCCAAGGATCCGGCTCAAGAAGGACCAATTAATGATAGGTTTGTAGCGTAAACCTACTCGCTGGAACGTTCAGGACAATTTGCTACACCGCAAGAACAAGACACAAGTAGGCAACGTTCCTTGTGTTACTCATGCATGAGGGAGGCCTGCCTGGAGCCAAGTGTCGTTCCACCTACTTGACCTCCATCAGACTCTCAGCCAGGTTCCCCATAGTTACTTGAATATGCATAGGGTCATTAACATATGATGTATACATACACACAAAGGGTACCTTGCCTGTGGTTTTGCAAGTGGGTGTGTGTGTGTGTGTGTGTGTGTGTGTGTGTGTGTGTGTGTGAATTGCTGACCAAAAGGGTCACACAGCAGGAACAACATCCTAGGTCATAAAGAGGGTAACCTCCCCACACCCAATCTATGGTTCACCTAGATAACACAGTGAAGCCATACAAAGGGCAGGAAGTTTTACCACATCAAACAGACCTTCACAAGGATGTTGCCTGTGATAAAACACTACAGCCCCCCACTCAGAACCTTGAGAATCTGGGGAGGGGAGAACAAAAGAATTCCTTTCAACACACAGTTAAAGTACAAATGGTAAGAATAAAAATGACAAACATTTAACAATTCACTCTAACACTAGTTTTTACGCATCTCCTGGGGTTTCTTTCACGGGTTGATGCGATCATTTTATTTAAAAATCGGGATTTCAGAATGTTGAACTAAGAGGGAGACAAAGCCAGCTATTATTTTAACACAGTAAATGGACACAAATAACATTCAGCCCCTTTAGAAAATAAATGCTATAAGCAGGCAGTATCGCTCTTTCCAAACTAATTGTGTTTGAATCACACTAATTTTGTGATTCTGACAATGTCTCAGCTTGCAGTAATGCAAGCATTTTATTTTAAAAATGGCACAAATGGGGATTTCTTCTGAATGGGCAATGTCAGCCTGTTCACAAGCGTTTCATTTAATCAAACCACTAATTTTCATTTAACTAGTTTTTACACATCTACTGGGGTTTCTTTCACGGGTTGATGCGATCATTTTATTTGGAATTAGGATTTCGGAATGTTGAACCAAGAGGGAAACAGAGCCAGTTAGTTTTGTAACAGTTTTTTTTTTTTTTTTTTTTTGGCTATTTGGCTCTTTTGCCATCAGAATTATTGTCTAAAGGCAAAGAAAGATGCCCAGCGGATTTACTTTACCAAATGGACCATCCCAGCCTTGCCGTAATGGTCTATTTGATTCACCTTTTATTGTTTATTTTATTTTATTTTCACTTGCTAAATACGGGACAGACTTGACTGGGGGAAAGAAAGGGGAGAAAGAAAGAGGGAAAGAAAAACAGCGGGGAAGAGGGACGGGGGGAAAGGGCAAAAAATCAAAAACCAACAGAATAAGCAGACAAAAAATAAATATATCAATCACCTGGATCACCTGTTGAGAAAGAAAAAAGAAAACAAGCAGAAGAAAAAAAAGAGCAACATAATAAACAACATCACGATGATCTATGGGAATATGACAGTAAATACTAAATATTAAACATTATTGTGCAGCACGTAAGATCAACAGCGCACAGTGTGCTTTGAGGTAGGAGCCAAAAAGGGTGTAGTTTGTGTGTGTTTTTTTTAAAGGTTCCTTCATGTAATGATCTGCTAGAGGGTGTGGGGGGCCACTGCCCCGTCCTCCAGGGCATGAAGCAGGTATGGAGGAGATCAAAACTCCAGACATCCAGAGGCCCCCAGAACACAAGAGACCAAGGAAGACCAACAGAGGGGAAGCCGCGCCACTATCCCAGAAAGAGCTGAGGAGAGTCCCAGATGAGGGGTCACTCAGCAGCCGGGGAGCAGAAGCCAGGGGGGGTTGCAGTGACGTGCCCGTCAGCTCTGCCGGCAGCCAGCTGTGCCTGAGTGATCGAGCCCCAGGCCGAGAGGCTGAGGGCACCCCGCCCCCGAAGTGGCCCGAGCAAGCCCCAGGCTCCAGGCCCCGATAAGCAGCCACCAAGGAGTGAGCCGGTGTGTGCCTGGGCGCCCACCCCCGGACACAAAGAACCCTTTAGAAAATAAATGCTATAAGTGATGCAAGCATTTTATTTTAAAAACGGCACAAATGGGAATTTCTTCCATAAGGGGTTCATGGTTTCAGAGTAGTTTTTAACACAACAGATGGTAGCAAATAACATTCAGCCCTTTAGAAAATAAACGCTATTGGTTACTTCTAAAACACGTTGCACACCATGTCACACTTTCCCCCAAAGCAGCCAGTATTGCTCTTTCAAACTAATTGTTTTAATCACACTCATTTTGTGATTCTGATGTCACAGCATGCAGCAATACAACCATTTTATTTGTTTAAAAACGGCTCAAATGGGAATTTCTTCTGTACGGTTTTAGAGGCTACTAGGTTTAACGCAATAGGTGGTCACAAATATCATTCACCACCCCTTTAGAAATAAATACTGCAGTGATACTTCTAAAACCAGTCGCACAGACCCGCTCCAGCTTTTCAACAGGCGGTTAATTGTTAGAAATTGTTCAGGATTGCAAAAGCCCACTGCGGGTGTCATTTGATTGTTGTGATTCCTTAGGAAGACAAAAGATTGGTGTATCACTTAGTTGTTGAGAGTACCATGCGGACAAGGGCCCAACCTATTGTCTGAAGTAGGCGGTATCGTTTCTTTTGAAATTCCTTAGGAAAAGGTGAAAGGGACAGGTGTACCAGTCGAGCGGGGACCCCGCCTATTGTCTGAAGTATCGGCTCATTTGTAATTCCTTGAGAAGGCAAAAGCCCTGAAGGGTCTCATTTAACTTGGTCGGAGACATACCTTCTTTTTGGAAACACCCATCCTATACAAAACATGCTCAGAGCCCGAAACCATTAGCCATTTATGAGTCAGGATCCGCTGCAGAGCACACCATTTTCTTTGCGATCATCAACACTAACATCGTTCTTTATAACATGGACATCGTAAACGGTAAGTAAAACAAAACCTATTATTGTATTTTTAAAGGTGTTATGTTGTAACATCAAATCAGACTAAATATTTATTTTTTTAGATTGATAAATATTTAAAAAAAAACATATTTCTTAAATTTCAGAGTAAAAAGATAAATTGTATTTCTTAATTGCAAATGGCACCAAATTGTATTGAAAATTGAGCCACACTTATGGAGCTCCACAATTCTTTTCCTGGTGTTTTGGGTGATATCTCTTGAGTTTCCCATGTCAAAGAAACAGGCTCTGTGTTTTGCCTTATATGCATCCACAGCTGTGCCACCAACTTACTCACATGGACTCTACTAACCAATCAGAAGCTTATTAAGCTCAAAATGGAATCGTCTGGAGTTTTCTTATTAATTAACCATAAACTTAGTGCAAATGTACTCCTAAATTTGATGAAAGTGATTAAAAAGAGACAGCTCTCTCTCTCTCTTTATTCTCACATTTAACTAATTCAAAATATATTTCAATATTTATTTATCTAAAACAAAGCAAGACCGAGACCACATAAAAGTGGTCTTGAGACCAAGACCGGTTTCAAGACATCCAACTCTAGTAACAGAGGGGGAGGAGTCTGTCCTGTTGCCCTTTAGAACCACACCTGACCTCAGTGCCCCCCCTTCACCACACACACACACACACTCGGACACACACACACATAAAACATATTAAGGATTGCACATTAACATAAAACTTGTCCGAACCATACTGAATTTCACCAGAGAAACACACACACATATGAAGAGGGAGACAAAGTATGCATAGTATGCAAGCAGCTACCAAACAGCCATCATAATTCTTCATACAATGAGAACAGGACAAATCAACAATTGACGATGACTAATAAATATTGAAATCTGTAACATAATGTATTGTTTGGAGTTTAGTCTGTTACTGTTACTATTTTTACCATTTCTTCTTGGAGCAACTGTAACCCACATAATTTCCTTAGGGATTAATAAAGTATTGTGATTGGTTCAGGATTAC
>NC_031978.2:34465889-34545889 GCF_001858045.2 Oreochromis niloticus | reverse complement strand
ACTTTGAGGCACTCCATTCCCTGGGCTGGCCACCTGGGGAAGCATAAGACCAACGCTCACAATAAGCAATACTTCTTTTTTTTTTTTTTGGCCTGGCTTGCACTCAGATGTTGCTGTGTTTTGCAGGAGTTGTCCTCAATGTCAAAAGACTTCAATTAGGGTCCCCACCAAAGCACCACTCCAACCTCTATCAATCATTTTATACCATTTCAGCATCTTGGCATGGACATAGTTGGTCCTGTGGAAAAGAGTAAAACTGGAAATCGTTTTATGCTAATCATTACAGACTATGCGATGAGATCCTGAAGTCTTTCCATTAAAAATTGTTAAAAGCAAAAACTGTAGCTTTCTCATTGATTCAACTTTTCTCAAGGGTTGGATTCTCACAGCAGATTTTGACTGACCAAGGCACTAATTTTGTCCATACTGTTGAAACAAGTCTAAGCTGTTGGGAATCAGGAGGGTGAGGATGACCCCGTATCACCCCCAGACAGATGGTCTGATGCAGCGCTTCAACCAAACTCTCAAACAAATGCTCTGAAATGTCTGTGAAGGTTCTCAGTCATCCAGGTCATTGTAGTCTAAGGAGCTTGGAAAGGAAAGTGTCTGGACTTCTTTAAGTTGCTTGAAGACGTTTCACCTCTCATCCGAGAAGCTTCTTCAGTTCTAAAGGTCAAATGGTGGAGAGTCCCAGATTTAAACCTAGTGGGAGTTTCCCCCCAAAGGGGGACAAAAGACCCCCTGATGATCCTCTACCTAATCACATGAGCCAAGGTGTGAAAGCGGGTGTGGGTCCCAATCAGCCAGGGTTTCGGGTGAGCTCATTGTTAAACCTGGCCCCACCCTATCATGTGATTTCCTGAGGTCAGATGGCCCAGAATGTGAGTGGGTATTAAGGCGTCTGGGAAGGGATCTCAAAACTGGATTATAGATGGCAGACAGTTGGTGTCGTAAACCACCGCCTCTGTTCAAAGATGGTCGCTCACAGTGGACATAGATGGCCTCTTTCACTCCTCTTTCAAACCATCTGTCCTCTCTGTCCAAAATGTGAACATTGGCATCCTCAAAAGAGTGACCTTTATCCTTTAGATGCAGATGGACTGCTTAGTCTTGTCCTGTGGAGGTGGCTCTTCTATGTTGTGCCATGCGCTTGTGAAGTGGCTGTTTGGTCTCTCCAATGTAGAGGTCTGGGCATTCCTCGCTGCACTGTACAGCATACACCACGTTGTTCAGTCTGTGTTTTGGAGTTTTGTCTTTCGGGTGAACCAGTTTCTGTCTGAGTGTGTTGCTGGGTCTGAAGTACACTGGGATGTCGTGCTTGGAGAAAACTCTCCTGAGAATCTCTGATACCCCGGCTACATAGGGGATGACAATGTTGTTGCGTCTGTCTTTCTTATCCTCCCTCGCTGGTGTCTGATCTTCTTTTCTGTGCATCTTTGCTGACTTTATAAACGCCCAGTTAGGATAACCATATGTTTTGAGTGCTTCCTTTACATGTGTGTGTTCCTTCTTTTTCCCTTCAGGCTTAGAGGGAACAAGTTCTGCCCGGTGGTGTAGGGTCCTGATTACTCCAAGTTTGTGTTCCAGAGGGTGATGGGAGTCAACCTCAACATTGAAGTTTACTGGAAGCCCACACACACGGACCAGTACCTCCTCTTTGACTCCCATCACCCTCTGGCCCACAGATGAAGACGACTCACTCACTCTTCTTCACTTCCTCCTTAAACATGTGGAAGGAGAGCAAAGTGTTGCCAGACTCTGATTTCTGACAGGAACAGAAGAAACCACAGCAAACTGTTCCAGTTATTCATCTTCATCACAATCTATTTATTTCTGATGGTGTCTTCAGTCTGAGGGTTTGAAGTTTCCATGTCTGTGTGATGTGTGGTGCGAAGGCTGCTGGTTAAACTGGGACTCACTGTTTAAAGCACTGAGTGCTCATAGAGAGATGCTCCATGAGTCCCAGTACAGACTACAAACATGGTGGAAACTTAGCTTTGATATCCACACACTCTGCACGTCTGTGAGTAACTGTGATGAAGATGTGCAGAGATCTGTGTACAAACAGGAGAAAGACTGTAAAGACTCTGTGCTTCTAACAGCCTCTGTTAACATATGTGAGGCTGTTTGTTGTTGTTGCCATGGAGCTTTTCACTGTTTGGGTCAGCAGGTCATGTGATCAGGTTTGTTCTGCTCCACGATGGTTCAGTGTCAGGGTTTGTTTGCATTCATCAATAAATATCTAAATAAATCAAAGACTCCATGTTTTTCTTTCATCATGTGACCTCTGCTCATCCATCTCTGTGTGTATCAGGATACATTTAGTTCATAATACACAGAAAAATCAGAGTTATTACCTGTAATAAATGTGAAAGATTCCTGCAGTGATAACCAGGCAGGACTGAAACACATCCAAGCTGTCACCACGGTAACAGCACCGTCCATCCACAGGTGAGGGGCGCAGCAAAAAGAGGGACTTTCACCATTTTATGCTAAAAACACTCGACTAATGTTTCTAATATGAAACAAATAAGCCCACATTAATGTGAGCATTTATTAAATAATAATAATAATGATTTCCTCCTGATCTCATTTCCATAGCAGAGAAAACTGTGGTGTATATTGAGGTGGAGGGTGTGGTCTATGGCTCAGGTGTAGAGTGAGGGTGGGGTGCACCACAGCAGCATGCTGGGACTGCTGAGGGTGGAGGAGGGAGTGATGATGACATCAGAGCTGCAGCAAAGCAGTCAGCAGCACAGAGACCAGTGAATACACAGTCTGTTCATCTTTGCATAGATACAATATATAGCACAATATTGAATGACAGAGACACGCTGTGTGAGCTTCCACAGATACACTGACGTCAGTATCCAGAGTCCTCCTGCTGCTCCCCCCTCAGAGCCCCGTGATCAGCACCAACACATTCAGTTAGATGACAGAGTCCAGCTGCAGCTAGAATCAGCTCTGTGAACAACAGCACAGCGTCAGTGTTTCACACTCAGTGAAAGGAGGAAACAGCAGAAGAACGTGTTACGGGTCCGAAATTGAGGACGAGAGTAAAACAATGATGGTCCAGAAAAGGCCGTTCAAACAATTGATTTTAATGAATGCACGCAGCGTGGAGAGGTGCAAACTGCAAAGCAGTTGTACATCTCTACCCAAAATACACTCTAGATTGCTTTTATAACATCAGGGTATTGTAACGCCCCTTCTTGCGTTTACAAGCACATAATTTGCATGTACAGAACATTCATGTATTTTAAGAATTAACTGCAACATAGAGGTTCCTCCTTGTGGCATACTCTTAAGAATATGGTGATGATCTAAGGCCTTTGAGGTCACCATGGACTGGACATCCTTCCGTCACCTGTAACTAAGCAAACTCAAATACCACAAGAAGCTGAATACATTCAGGCCTTTGCTCAGCTACTATTTTACTATACCAATATACTCAGCATATGAGTTATGATATATATATATTTAACTCAATCATTTTAAAGTAGTTATACTGCACCTGTAATAAACATGTTAATATTTGATTAGGATAACCCCTATAATATAAATTATAACATAATGCCAGCAGCTTCAATAAACACTTTGATGAAATGATAATTAATGCAATGATAAGATGATGGTTATGTAAAATAATCCCTGTAATTCCACAAACGCCATGTGTGCTACGTTTCCCAGGACACACTACAAACTGCACAAATACAGCACGTGGAAGGACCTGGAGCTGCATTTAAAGAGAAAAGACAGCGTGATGTCCTGTATGGACAGGTGGAAGGAACCAAGTCCTCAGCTGAAACACTCGTGTTTGTCCACAGACAGGAAACACAGCAGGAAACAAAGAAGCTCATGGATAACACACTTCCTGTCAGTCAGAATGAGGCTGGAGCCAAACACAGAAAGGTGTTTTTGTCCAGATGAGCCCAGAGAAGAAACACGAGTGTTCACAGACATCAGAAGCTCAGAGAGGTGAAACATGAGGTTGGAGTCCTCGTCAGCATTCAGAAGAGCTGCTGTGAAACCCTGAGTACTCATGACAGACTCTGATGGCACAAACACATCATGATTCAAACAGAAAGACAAACATGGAGCTCCTGATCCTCCTGCATGAGAACAAGCTGACATGAGCGCTGTGTCTGAGAGTGTCTCCCTGTCACAGTGACAAGAACACAGCTGCTGCTCACAGTCATTAAACTGACCTGAGGTCAGCTGCTAGGACGTCTCTGTGCTCCTTACATATGAACCATGTGACCTCACATCAGTGCTGTGGATGACTGTAGTCATAGAAGAGTAGAGCTGTAGCAGGTGGTGTGAGGAGGAGGAGGAGGTGGTGTATTCTAGTTAACGCAGTACTGAAACACTCCAGCAGAGGGCGCTGTTAAGTCCTTATTGTAACACAGTTACTGTGTGCAGTTATACTTCATACATAATCTGCACTTATTTCCATCAGACATGCTGTCAGTAAATGATTGGTTTCTATTGATTCTACTTCCTGTTGACTAGTTTGATGACAGTGAAACAATCACAGCTGATTGTGTGATGATGTCACTGTTACATTCAGTGTGTGTGACATCATGTTAGTGCAGCTGATAACAGCCTGGTTCTGTTAGAAACACATGAACGTGTCCATAGATCAGTGTGTGTTTAACATGAGAGCTTCAGCCCTGCTGATGTGTTCAATAAAGACATGCAGGAAAACTGATGAGACTCTGAAATAACTCTTTATATTTATAATGTAACTCTGCATCAAAAGAACAACAAAGGATCCCAGACAGGTTTATGTCAACAAAG
The DNA here is from genome assembly GCF_001858045.2 of Oreochromis niloticus. Classification (NCBI taxonomy): domain Eukaryota; kingdom Metazoa; phylum Chordata; class Actinopteri; order Cichliformes; family Cichlidae; genus Oreochromis; species Oreochromis niloticus. Next base: position 34,541,089 of record NC_031978.2, on the reverse strand, counting down.
ACCATGTTTCTGTGTTTCTAACAGTTTGACATTATTAGTAAACAGACTGCAGTGAACAGGATTTATAAAGAGCTTATATATAAAGATATGACAGCTGTTTGTTGATCACTCTGTGTTTGGACCTGATTGTGTTTACTTGAAATATGTTCATTTACCTGTGATGTTATATTTATGTTCTTGTCTCTGTTGAAAAACACATTTTAATCTCTGTCAAAAACCTTCATGTGACTCATGAGAGACACGTTTCAGCTGTTTGTGACAGATCAGAGGCCAACAAGTCATTTATAACACTTTCCATCATTGTTTAGCACAAACACATGTTGACACAGCAGCGGGGCCGCAGTGAGAGTCAGAGCCAGGAGATAAAAACTCCTGTTTGACCACAGCCTCAGTTTGTTCCTGCAAACACTTCCTGTTGTTGACTGGGTGGAGTCAGGAAGCCAGCGAGGCCCTGCAGGACTGAGACTGCAGACTGGGACGTGCTCTGTGATGGAGATCAACAGCATCACTGACTGTTTCTGTGAGGACACCATCATCCCAGCAGGGCTGTTTCCCAACAACAAGCCTGGACCATCAGAGACCTGAAGCTGCTGCTGAATGAAAGAAGAGGATCTTCAGGTCTGGAACAAGGACGAGCTGAGAGTGTTAATAACGTTACTAATGTTCAGCTACACTTTACTAGGTCACATCTGTGACACACGTCACTTAAATAAAGAAGGAAATATTGGCTCTGTTTTATCTGCTGGGCCCAAAAGTGACTCCCCGTATTTAAACTGCTATGAATAACTTGTTGGTCTATAATATGTGAAACATGTGTCAAATGTCTCCATCATGAAAGATATCAGGTCATCTTGAGCCACAAAAACATTCATATCATGAGGTCGAAGCTGGAATCAGTTTGTTGCAGAGGGACGTTTATATATCCCATATTTATCCAGTTAAAGTCACATTGAAATTCAAAAATGTCTTTTCAAGAGTCGTCTGTCCAAGAGGAGCAGAAACAAATATAACAACAGTTATTTAAGCTGTTTTAAAGGCCACAAAGGAGCAGATTGGTTATAATGCAGCTGCTTCAGAGGAATAAAGATGAAACACTGTTTTTATTTCATGTGTAACACCTTTCAATAATGTGTTGACTAAAGTCTATTGACCAGTATAAGTAAAGACATCACACACACACACATGGAAACACTGAAACCTGTTTTTGGTGCAGCAGCGGTCCCAGCTGCTCGCCTTTATCTAGACTGGGTCGGCTGCTTATCTCAATATAATCAATGTTTAAAGTTCTCAGTGTTTCTGTGTTGCTTCGTATAGGATCTCCCAGCATCATCACTGTGCTGTCCAATCATTGTGTGCTAGGTTACCCTTATAGTGCGATGTGTGTTTGCACAAAGAGAAGCATGTGTGTCAAATATAAGCACAGAACAGAAAAAGCTGCCAGTTTCTTCTATTTAGAGTCAAGTTAGTGTTTTGTGTCTTTGTTTGAGGCCTAATGTCAAGCAGAGGTGTGTGTAACTGCACTGGTCTGTTATATGTGTGAAATGTGTGCTTCAGCATCATCTTCGTCACTGCTGATTCCTTTGTGTCATCATGTGTTGAGAAGAGAGAACAGTTATAACGGAGGAGCAAAAGGAAGCCCTGAAATCTGCATCAACAAGGAAGTGTTGGCTCACCAGTGATCCCAGCAGAGCCACTGGTTTGGCTCCAGTTGTTCTAGATTCAATGATGTTGTTCCTACAGATACATGTTAGCATCTTTATTGTAGTAAAGTCTTGTAAAGTAAAGTCTAAATAGATTTGACAGACTTGGTTCTCATCCAGAGGGAAACAGTCCAAATTCAGATGTAATGAAATGATGGAGGCTGTTTCCTACCACGGTGCTAATGTGTGACTAACAAGGCTCATGGTCTCCAGCAGACAAGCGCCTGGAATGAGGTGAGCTGAGTGTTGCTTTGGTGGGTCTGTGCCCACGTCATGCATCAGGATTCATATTGGCAATAGTTCATATCTCTGTTCTTTAGCCTTCATCACAAAGCTGTGAAGGAAAAACAAACATCTAACAGGATTTGATGGATGCAAAGTCCACTGAGCTCTTTGTCATTTACAAACTTGTCCAACCAACAAGAGCACAGATGAAAAACACAGTGACACTTAAAGGATTTTGCCATATATGAGCATAGATTACTTTCATATAGATTTGCAATGCAGGCTTTTGGTGAGCCGCTGGGTTCTGTCTAATAATCATCTCAGCATTTTACAATAGAATAGCTCTTTATTAGCTCTTCATTTATTGTTATTGGACATGAAACAAGGAAGCTGTGTTTCTCATTGGATGTTAGTTTCATGTTCATCAGGATCATTTTCTAAAGAGCTGATATTTAGACCATTTACTGCACTGGCTGCACATTCTGTCTACATTTCTCTGTATGTGCTGTGTTTGTCTTTCATATTTCTCCATATTGACACAAACAGTGAACAGCAGTAGATCTACTCTTCATCTGTTTTAGGCCCAGTGAAAGATCTGAAGCAGAAATGGTGTCATTAGGAGAAGAAGAACGGCGAGGAGGCAGCAGCTCTTAAAGATGAAACACAGCAACTTAGCCCTGAGCTCAGAGAGCTTCACATGAAAAAGCTCCTCAAGCAGATCATGTCAGAGGTTTGTCATCAACAGGAGGAACTGTTCATATCATAGGATGAAGGATGCTGGTCAGCTGGATGAAGAAGGTTATTTAATGGCAAACGTTCACATTGAAGTCAAATTGTTGTGGTGTTGAACAGATTCAAGGACTGATTGTCTCCAGAATGTTAGAAGAGCTTCAATGAATCATTAGAAACAACTTACAGCTGCACAGTTGTGTCAAACACATCTTTGTGTCATTGTGGCATTTTTGTGTTTCTACATGTGACACACATCTAAAACATGCACACAATTTGAACACAAACAGGGATCATTTGTTCCCACAGCCAGATGCTGAGAGCCATTTCCTTGTAGTCCTGTGTCTATATATATGTACCATTAGATGTTATTGGAATGATTGTCAGCTTTGATAGTTTCATGTATGTTTAGCTGGACGGCTGTTTGATCCTCCACATGTTTAAAGGTGTCCAGTCCTGAGACACTGGGGGTGGAAACAGCTGTGATGTCATTGGACTGTCACAAAGACAGAAGTGCATGAAGTGAGCAGCCGAGGAGCCGCTGATGTTTTGGATTCAACAGCATTTGAAAGGTTGACACAGACACATTTGCACATAGAAAGCTGAATTTGTCATATGCCACAGTGAACTCACTGTTCAGTGTTTTTCAGGAAGCTTCTTAACTGCCTCTGCTGCCAAACAAGCAGCTGATGTCCTTGAGAAGAAGCTGAAGAAGTCTTCAACAACAAATACAGGAAGTGGACTTTCAAATACTAGATTCACTTTAGACTCACACAAGAAATGACTCAACTAGCTGTGTTTGATTGACTCCTTTGACTCTATGAAAGGTCAGTGTGTGTCTGTACACAGACTGTTGTGTTGGACTATTATTCAGTTGTCTGCTTTTCAAATGTCTGCATCTCAGTGTAGATGAGGCTGGGGGTCATGGGAGGCCACCATAGCAGTCTCTTCAACATCATGACATCATCATAAATGCTGCTGGACTGTCTGATGGGCTGACGGTGAAAAAGCCGTCGGGAAGGAAACAGAAGACATTTCAGAGGCTGCAGCAGATTTCTTTGATTTGGGGCCTTTTTCAGCTTTATTGGACAGAGCAGTGAAGATAAGTGACAGCAAAGCAGAGGGAGAGAGAAAGGGGGCGTGGTCAGAATCAAAGCCAGGCCAGCTGCTCTCCACCTCGTGGCACATGGTCACCTGCTCATCCTAGTGAGCTCCACCAGCAGCCCTTTCACACAGTTTACACTGTCAAACACTGTGTGTGGACCTCAGCTAACAATAGGCTACATTTAAGTCTGGACTACATGCTTTTATATTGAGGCAGATTTTTACCTGTTTTTATTCCATCAGCAGCTCAACATCATGAGCAGCTTTGACATAAAGACATCAAACTCAAGCTGACTTTAAACTGGATCTACTTTTAATACAGGGGCTCAAAAACAACCAACATCTTTATTATATATCAGGACAGAAAGTCATCTCAAATGGAAAACAGCTATATTTGGAATAATCAGCACTATCAACTGGTTTGGGATCTCCACCAGTTTCATGTCTTTCCAGCTTCTCCAACAAAGTTCCTGTAAAATCAGCATCTTTATTGGTTTGATAGTGATTGATTATTCAGTCCCAATCTGCTGTCATCTAAAGAACAAAATGATGTTTCTATGAGTCAAAAAGCTCCAGATGTTGTCGGCTTCACAAAGAAAACAAAGATTAGGAAGTTAAACACAAAGTGTTTGGAGCCAAAATGTTCCCAAGCTGCTCTTTTTGAAATGGCAGAGGTACAGTGGTGTCTAACAGCACACTGTGGAAGGCAAACATGTTCTTGTTGGATGAAACTTCATGAATCCTTTGTAGATTTGAGCTTTTGGAGCCTTTCTTTTCTCTTCAGGTGTACAGAGGCTGAGGAGGCAGGTGAAGCAGGTGGAGCTGTTGTAATGCTGGCAGAGGGTGTGTCTTAGTAACTCTGTGAGGTAGAACTGGATCCAACATTGTGGATGTGTTGATGTTGGAGCCATTAAGATTCTCTGCCACACTGTAGGATTTCCCTTTGATTCACTGCGGGGGCATTTTGGAGTCTGTCAATGAAACTCTTCATATTTGTGTTTGACACCAGTTTATAGAAACAGACAAATGTGTCATGCTTTTATTCGGCCTCCACAAATATACACATTTGTTCATTGGTTGGACTTTTTGTAAGGAGACACATTGAAAACCATGTTAATAAGATCTTGTTGTTTCCTGTGGATCCGACACAGAGAGTGGACTTCAGACAGAAACCGTGGAAGAGATTTTAATAAAGTATTCTGACTTTATTATTGTGAATTCTCACAGTCATGTTGCAGCTCTGCTTTGCTTTTAGAAAATGTTCTACCAGGATGTTACTTTCCTAAACGTGTTCTCCAAATGTTCCCAAAGACTTTGTTCTAAGTAGTTCTACATGATGAAACATTCACACTAAGTTTAAGAAGGACACACAAAAACCATCTGTCCTTTCATCATGTGTACAAACGTGTTCAGATGTCAAATGTACCGTGAATGGATGCAAATGTGGATCGTTCCAATAAAATGAGACAGTTTTGTAAGTGGATCACAGTTTGAAGTTCATTGAAACCTATAAGAACATGTTATTCAAACCAACTTTATCCAACAGGAAGAAGCATCAGGGGAACAGGAAACATTCAAACATGTTTACTGTAAGAACTGCACAAAGGAAGGAAACACAATCCTACACACGACCACTTTAAAATGGACATTTAGCTTTTCAAACATCAGGGAGTGCTGCAATAACAACACTGTGCCCATTCTGATCAGACTGAAAGATTTATAGAGATTTATCCATGTGCTGGAAAAGGATTTGATATCAACATATATGCAGATTAGTAGGAGCATTTTCTTCATATTGATTTAGAGTTCAGTACTAGGAATATGTAGAATTAACATCTGTGTACATGACGAGTGATGGAAACTTTCAAAGGATGTCAGAATTGGAGTCTCTATCTGTGACTGTCCCAGAGGAACCTACCTGAGGGATTATTAAAGATCTGTCTATCTAGAAAGACTTGCATTGATTCACAGTGTACAATTCTTTCTAATCTATTAACATCTTCCTCCAAATCCTGTTTCTGCTGCATCAGAAGGGCTCAAACCTCCTGCTGTTGTCTGCTGGACCATCAATTCTACTTTATGATGATCTTCAAAGATAAAAACGTGAGTTTATTTGTGAACTCTGTGAAATGCGTCTGATGTTTAGTTTGAACCAATCCTGTGTCAGCTGCAGCCACATCATTGCCACGCATACAAATGGCTGCGTTCCTGTTTAGACCTGCTGGCTGTCAATGGGCTTCATTCCATTTCAGACTGCCGGTGGTCGCTGTGATCTAAACTCAACATGGCTCCTGTGTTAGAAGAGCCTCTGATTTTAAACTTTGCACATTGAATAGTTTCTTTCCAACACTATGGAGCTACCAGCCCAGTATATGTAGCCCACAGTAGATGGAGTTATCAAGCTGCACTGACAAACATCAGGACTCATGTGATCCCTACATGTGGACCTTTCACACATGGATCCAAGTGCAGATTCAACTCTGCATTACATTTGACTTCAGCTGTTACACACTTTCATTTTCTAGCTGTGTCACTTCCTGCTTTTTGGATCAGATAGTTTATCCATGTGCACAAATGTTTGGCTGCATATTTGTATCATCTATATTTTCCAGTCTTCATACAGCCTATATTTCATGTGAACTCCAATCTGACACCTGCCATCACGTTTTCAGCGTTCATTCAGTGTTGGAAATGTAGGACAAACAGCAGCACATGTTCTCTAAATGTTTGCAGTCATTTTAAATGAAGCTGATACTACATGAGACATTTTCCACATTTTTTGTCTTTGAACAGAAAATAATAAAGCCATCAAACATATAAAGGCTGTGCAAATACAAACTTCTGTGGTGCATTTGATGACCTGCAGAGGAGAACAAGTCGGGCTTTTCAGCCCTAACACAACCTCTTTGTTCTCAATACTACAAAACCTTCAAAGGCTGATATGCAAGTTTGCATGAATCACCAACACAGTTGTATTTGTTTCTAGTATAGTCAAAGGAGTTGCAAAGAAAAGCGTCTGGACTTCTTTAAGTTGCTTGAAGACGTTTCACCTCTCATCCGAGAAGCTTCTTCAGTTCTAAGGTCAAATGGCCGAGAGTCCCAGATTTAAACCAAGTGGGAGTTTCCCCCCAAAAAGGGACAAAGGACCCCCTGGTGATCCTCTAATCACATGAGCCAAGGTGTGAAAGCGGGTGTGGGACCTAATCAGCCAGGGTTTCGGGTGTGATCATTGTGAAACCTGGCCCCACCTTGTCATGTGAATTCCTGAGGTCAGAGGGCCCAGGATGTGAGTGGGCATTAAGGCGTCTGGGGAGGGAACTCAAAACTGGATTATAGATGGCAGACAGTTGGTGTCGTAAACCACCGCCTCTGTTCAAAGATGGTCGCTCACAGTGGACATAGATGGCCTCTTTCACTCCTCTTTCAAACCATCTGTCCTCTCTGTCCAAAATGTGAACGTTGGCATCCTCAAAAGAGATGGTTTGAAAGAGGAGTGAAAGAGGCCATCTATGTCCACTGTGAGCGACCATCTTTGAACAGAGGCGGTGGTTTACGACACCAACTGTCTGCCATCTATAATCCAGTTTTGAGTTCCCTCCCCAGACGCCTTAATGCCCACTCACATCCTGGGCCATCTGACCTCAGGAATTCACATGACAAGGTGGGGCCAGGTTTCACAATGAGCACACCCGAAACCCTGGCTGATTAGGTCCCACACCCGCTTTCACACCTTGGCTCATGTGATTAGAGGATCACCAGGGGGTCCTTTGTCCCTCTTTGGGGGGAAACTCCCACTTGGTTTAAATCTGGGACTCTCGGCCATTTGACCTTAGAACTGAAGAAGCTTCTCGGATGAGAGGTGAAACGTCTTCAAGCAACTTAAAGAAGTCCAGACGCTTTTCTTTGCAACTCCTTTGACTACGATGACCTGGATGACTGAGAACCTTCACAGACATGTTTCTAGTATAGTTATAAATAAGGTGATCAAATATCTGCTGACTGATTAGATCCAGTATCTATTACAGATGAACTGGATATCACAGCATGTTGTTAATCCGTCATATCAAACTAAACAGTGTTGCTGGTGTAAATATCCTCCAATAAAGTCAGATGGGCTGAGGGCTGCTGTTGCCAGGTAACGATGATGTCACACTGGATCTTCTGATCTTTAGCATCATAGCCAGTGTTGGGAAGGTTACTTTTAAAATGTATTCCATTACAGAATACAGATTACATGCCCCAAAATGTATTCTGTAACATATTCCGTTACGTTACTCAATGAGAGTAACGTATTCTGAATACTTTGGATTACTTAATATATTATCATGCTTTTTACAACTACGTGAATGTACTATTGCTGTGATTTATTACTGTTACTGAAGGTCCGCGGCTCCGAACCTTAGTAAAGGGACCTCTGGCTAATACGGTGGGTTCCGTGTCGGGCTCGTAGCCGAAAAATAGCTTTACTTTGTTGTCTGGGTCAACTTTGCTTGCCAGAGACAGAGAGAGGCTTTGAAAGACTGCTCCAACGGAACTTATTGTTTCCGGAGGAAAACACGAACACAGTGTACAGTCGAGTCTTAATAGCTTACTTACAACTGGGCTCGTCAGGCACTCTTTTTGGCTGCAGTGGTTATTATTATATTTACATGCTTCCTGCTCCCGTTTTTGCTCCGTGACAGCTCGGACTTTTCCTTTCTCTCCCTCCCTCGCTCACAGACACATAATGTGTAAGGCAGTCCATTCTCGCTGCAGCACGGACTACACTGCCCATGATGCTACATTCTTTAGAGCTATATCTGTAGCATTCTGCCTATTAGCTTAGCACAACAACAACAACAAAAAGGCGCTCTCTCACCCAGGAAACACGCAGAGAGAGAGCGTCACCCTGTAACCATGGCAACCGTAACGCTGCCGCCTGGAACAACAGAACGTAGCTGTCAAACAAAACCCAAACAGTCCTGACCCGCGACAACATGAAACAGGAAAGTACCGCCGTGTAATCCATTTATTTCAACAAAGTAACTGTATTCTAAATAACACCTTTTTAAACTGTAACTGTAACGGAATACAGTTACTCATATTTTGTATTTTAAATACGTAACGGCGGTACATGTATTCCGTTACTCCCCAACACTGATCGTAGCGCTCGGAGTCTGATGTTGGCTCATGTGTTGTCAGACACCAACATGACGTTCTACTAGTCAAGGCCTCACCTTAAGCCACTGATGCTGATCACACAGACCCACTAATAGAACTGTTTTATCAGGTTTATGCAGCGTCACCATTAATGTCACATTTAATCAGACCACATTTACATTACAAGCCCACTACAACCATTATCAACATTTTAAATTGCATTATGCATCTTCAGTGATTTAAACTACCACTATTTTAACATTTTTCCACCTTAACATTTCATTCCTCAAATCAAACAAGATATTTGACCTCAAAAAATGTACCAATACATAATTTTGCAATAAATTATTTATTTTTCAGCTTTTACAAGTGAAATCAAACAAGTATATTTAACAGTGAAGTGAAGTGAAGTGTCGGCTCTCTGAACACGGTGCAAGATCGCCATCTGTAGGACAAAACTAGTTTTCAACGTACTGCTGCACTGCCCTGTGATGTCTGAAGTTTATCTGCCTTAGACGTTTAGGTTCAAGGTTCTTTGCTGTGCCTGAATTCCACCTGAGCTGCTCATCTGTACATGCAAGCCATGTGTTTCCACTGATCCACTGATCACTGATTTGTAACAAACAATAATAATTTTTTTCACTGTCAATAGTCAAGATTTAACATCATGAGGAAATTTACTCTAACGAAAGCACTGCAGTGTCTGTTTATATCAGTGGGCCGGTGTCCTACATGTGACACAGGGTAGTACATATGTACATATATATATATATATATATATATATATATATATGTATATATATATATATATATATATATATATATATATATATATATATATATGCAGTCAGAGAGAGGGAAGGTAGTCAGAACTGAGGGGATTGAACTACCAGAAGGCAACATTGCAGACATAGAGGACAGTTACAAGTACCTGGGTATCCCGCAGGCGAATGGGAACCATGAAGAGGCCACTAGGAAAGCCGCAACCACCAAGTACCTGCAGAGGGTCAGGCAAGTCCTGAGGAGTCAGCTGAACGGTAAGAACAAGATCCGGGCCATCAACACCTACGCCCTGCCCGTGATCAGGTACCCTGCTGGGGTAATAGGCTGGCCAAAGGAGGAGATAGAAGCCACTGACATAAAGACAAGAAAGCTCCTGACCATGCATGGAGGGTTTCACCCCAAGTCCAGCACCCTGAGGCTGTACGCTAAGCGGAAGGAAGGGGGCCGGGGACTGGTGAGTGTCAGCACCACAGTCCAGGATGAGACAAGAAACATCCACGAATACATCACGAAGATGACCCCAACTGACAGCGTGCTCAGTGAATACCTCAGGCAGCAGAAACCCAAGAAAGAGGAGGAAGGCGAGGAACCATCATGGAAGGACAGGCCCCTGCACGGTATGTACCACCGGCAGATAGAGGAGGTGGCTGATATCCAGAAATCCTACCAGTGGCTGGACAAAGCTGGACTGAAAGACAGCACAGAGGCACTAATCATGGCAGCACAAGAACAAGCTCTGAGTACAAGATCCATAGAGGCTGGGGTCTATCACACCAGGCAAGACCCCAGGTGCAGGCGGTGTAAAGATGCCCCAGAGACAATCCAGCACATAACAGCAGGGTGCAAGATGCTAGCAGGCAAGGCATACATGGAACGCCATAACCAAGTGGCCGGCATAGTGTACAGGAACATCTGTGCCGAGTATAACCTGGAAGTCCCGAGGTCAAAATGGGAGATGCCCCCAAGGGTGATGGAGAATGACCGAGCTAAGATCCTGTGGGACTTCCAGGTACAGACGGACAAAATGGTGGTGGCTAACCAACCGGACATAGTGGTGGTAGACAAACAGAAGAAGACGGCCGTAGTGATCGATGTAGCGGTTCCGAATGACAGCAATATCAGGAAGAAGGAACACGAGAAGCTGGAGAAATACCAAGGGCTCAGAGAAGAGCTCGAGAGGATATGGAGGGTGAAGGTAACGGTGGTCCCCGTGGTAATCGGAGCACTTGGTGCGGTGACTCCCAAGCTAGGCGAGTGGCTCCAGCAGATCCCGGGAACAACATCGGAGATCTCTGTCCAGAAGAGCGCAGTCCTGGGAACAGCTAAGATACTGCGCAGGACCCTCAAGCTCCCAGGCCTCTGGTAGAGGACCCGAGCTTGAAGGATAAACCGCCCGCAGGGGCGAGATGGGTGTTTTATATATATATATATATATATACGTATCTGCGACTGGTGTTTCCGGGTGAGAGAGCGCCATTTTGTTGTGTGGCTGCGCCAAGCGTGGGTGTTGTATGCTCGTCTGCCTATGCTAATAAACAGCTGTGCTCCCTGGCTAGCTCATGGGAAGCAAGACCAAACGATACCTCTGTCTCCTCCTTGTCTGAGCTCTCCACATCGGTGTCAGAAGTGGGATAGCACACCCTCGCCGGATTGGAGAGAGACACGCAGAGGCTGGAGCAAGCCGTCGAGGAGAGCATTTGCTGCTTGAGAACCGAGCGATCGAAGAGAGAGCAAGCGAGCGGCCATGTAAGTCCCCCGACGGGTTCCGACGGCGCGAGCGCACCGCGCAGCGGCCCGTCGCGACAGACACTAGGACAATGCTTGTCTGGCGTTGCAGTGTCTGGCGTTGCAGTGATGCCTGCAACGCCAGCTAAGGTACCGAAATGCAATGGGCTAACCCCGCTAGAGCCCTACCTCTCACAAGTACGGCTAGCCACGAGGCATAGTGGCTGGAGCGACGAAGAGGCTGCTACACACCTAGCGCTAGCACTGGAAGGAGATGCACTGCAGGTACTCCTTGACCTAGCCCTGCCAGAGCAGCATGAGCTCCTGGCCCTCACCATAGCACTCGAGAGGCGATTTGGGCAGCAGCACTCCACTGATCAGAGCAGGGAGCAGCTGACCAACCGGAGCTGTAGGCCGGGGGAGAGCCTGGGCACCTTTGCAGCGGATGTGTTGCTGTATGCTCGTCGTGGCTACCCAGAGTTCCCAGCAGCAGCCCGTGAGGAGCTTAGCCTGCATGCTTTTCTGCGGGGACTTTTCCCAGAGCAACTACGCCAACGCCTGGCCATGCCTCAGACTCTTCGTGAGGCGCTCCTTGAGGCTGAACGGGCCGAGCTTGTGCTCACCTCGCGACCTAACCAGCAGTTGCCCCCATTAAACTACCCTTAAATCTAAGCCGCAGACTGCGAAAGTGAGGGGGAGGTCGCGGGGATATGCCAGCCGCAGCCTTCGGTGCCCTGGAGGCGTCCCCGTCGACCGACCGACCGCTGCTACCGGTGTGATAAGCCTGGCCACGTGCCTGGCACCCGCCCCGAAGACCATTACTATGTGGCCTCAGGGAAATGGGAGGGGAAGTGGTACAGCGAGGGGACCACCGCTCCAGCTTCCTGCCCCCCTCCAAGAACGATGCACGGTGGTGGGCCTAGTTGGGCACCTCAAGGGACTCTACCTGAGCTGCTGTGTTGAGGACCAGCCCTGCCAGGGCTGACATGGGGTCCACCATTTCCCTAATACGACCTGGTGTGCTCCCTGGAACATCCGGGCCGCTTGTGACAGGTTGGTCGCCCACCGACACCCAGCTAATGACGGTGACAGGGGAGAGAACTGACATGTGGGGGAAGAAACCGTTGTGGATCCGAGTGAAGGATCTGGAGCTGCTGCACGACTTCTGGCTTGCTGACATCCAAGACCAGTGCATCATCAGCCTTGATCTACTGACCCGCTGGGGGGCCTGCGTTGACACCGCGAAGCTAGCTATCATTCTTGGTACAGAAACTCTGGCCCTCCAGTGCGGTCAAAAGCAGGGAACCAGAGCTTTCGTGCCTGGCAACAAGGTTTGGGTGTAATGCCCGGTTCGCAAGAGAGGGGTGTCCCCCAGGCTGTGCGGTCACTGGCAAGGGCTGGCGGAAGTTGTGGGTCGGCTAACAGAAGTGGGGTACCGGATCCGCATGCCAGGCCCAGGGCGCGTGGCGGTGTTGTGCCAGGACAGGCTCACCGTACCGCCCGCCCGCTCCAGCAGCCGCCGGGGCAGGGGATGCTGGTGGCACCCCAGGTTCTCATCCGAATGACTCTTCCCATGCTGGTCGAGATCAGCCTGCACGCCGAAGGAAGACACATGGACATTTGCAGGACTTTGTGTTGGGTAAGGTGGTTGTCAGGGACGACTGACCCCTTAGGTGGGGGCTATGTAGCGGGCCAGGGCTGTTCGGGGTTTTGTTATTGACAGTTATGTTCTCTTGTCATGTTGCCATGGTTACAGGTGACGCTCTCTCTGCGACTCCGGGTGAGAGAGAGACATTTTGTGTTGTTGTGTGGCTGCGCCAAGCGTTGGTGTTGGCGTTGTATGCTCGTCTGGCTATGCTAATAAACAGCTGTGCTCCCTGGCTAGCTCATGGGAAGCAAGACCAAACGATACCTCTGTCTCCTCCTTGTCTGAGCTCGCCACATTATATACAATAATTACTCATTGTTCAATTATCTTTATAACTCTGGCTATAATGTCTGTGAAGGTTCTCAGTCATCCAGGTCGCCTCTGTCAGTGTGCCCCAGGGTGGCTGTGGCTACAATGTAGCTTGCCATCACCAGTGTGTGAATGTGTGTGTGAATGGGTGGATGACTGGATATGTAAAGCGCTTTGGGGTCCTTAGGGACTAGTAAAGCGCTATATAAATACAGGCCATTTACCATTTACCATCATAGTCTACTTACTTACTTAGACTTAGTTCCTCCTACGCCGGGCGGCGCATCGGGCAGCTAGTGATCTCCATCGATGTCGGTCAGCAGTGACTGCTTCAGCTTCGTCCCAGGCAATGTCGACAGTTCTCAGATCGTCCATGAATGTTCGAAGCCATGTGGTCTTTGGTCGGCCTTGCTTTCGCTTGCCAGTGCGTGGACGCCATGTCATGGCAATCTTAGCTGTGCGATGAGGGGGTAGGCGTAAAATATGGCCCACAAAGCGGAAGCGCCTTTCTGCAACAACATCGGCTAATGGGTGGGTGCCTGCTCTTCGTAGGACCTCCTCATTTGTTATTCGGTCCTGGTAGGACCATCAGTTCCTGCACAGTCAGTGATTGTTGATCAATGGTCATGGGAATTTGCATAATTATGATTAAGGAACTGACCTCCCAGCCCATTGTTCCTTCAGTGGGCTGGTTTCAGTCATTATGCAAATGTACTGTTTATAAGGTTTGGGGAAACCTGCAGTCAGCTGAGACTGAAGAAGTCACTTGGATGAGTGACGAAACGTTTCTCCCACTAAAACAGTCGTGAAGGCTTGGAAAGTGACCTTGTGCTAGCAGTCCACTAACTGCCCTTTGTGTAAAAATACGATACTATCATTACAGTGATCATTATTAATCTAATTTTGACGTATTATAGTGTTTAAAACCTTTACTCAAAACCGATATACGCTATTGTTTAAACCGTGTCCTATATCCGAACAAATTAAGAAGTCTTACCTCTGACAAAATGGAGAACGTCCGCTCATGAAGCGTGTGTGTCCTGCATGTGGCACAAAGGATTATGGGCGGAAGTGTAAAATGATTAAAATGAAAATGCTTTCATCAGTTGAATCTATTAGTTTTCTTAATTTTTGTAGGTACTCATACATTTTTTTAAAATCTACTCAACAAACCATTGCTTAATTTACCTCAAACGAAAGTGTGTAAATTTAAATAACTGAACATCTCAAACACGTTGAATTTTGCTTAGATTTAATTAAAACAACACATACACATTTTTACTAAGTAATAGTTACTATTACTTTCCTAATAGATACTAATTAAACCGAATCACAGTTTTTACAGTGTACCTATTTTTTACTTTCAGGACATTTCAGAGCCTTTACTTTTTATTACAGTATTTTTCAACACTGGTATCTGTACTTCTACTTAAATAATGTGTGTACTTTCGCCACCTCTGCTGATAGCTTTGCATTGTTAAGAGATGTATGTTCTGGTACATTCAGCCCCGGTATTATGAAGAATGTGAAGGAGGAACGGAGAGCTGAACGTCCGAGTGTGTACCTCTGGACAGTCCGACCACCTGACTGCAAATTATTGCTGTAATAGGTGTAGACTGCTTGGGATTTCCCATGAAGCATTGAGAGTTTCTTCTTCAGTCACTATGTGTTAATAGACCTCTCTGCACTGAATCATACTTGTTATTAATCTCAGAATGTCTTCTATCCTTTCTTCCTTCTCTCGTCCCAACCGGTTCCTGCAGATGGCCGCCCCTCCCTGAGCTTGTTTCTGCTACTACTGAAGGGAGCAGTGAGTGAAGCAGCAACAGGGAAGATCAGGTAAGCACGGAGTGGACATGGGAGATGCACCAAGGAGCCGATTACTGCAAGCATAGTACAGAGTTACTAAAGGAATTTCACTGGTGACAAAAGCAGATTTACTGCCGTAGTTAGGCAAACGATCTGGCGAAGGGTGGAGGTTCATGCTGCTCCTTAAGACTGCTGCATTAAACTGACAATAATGAGTTGCATGTGGGAAGGGCAGGATTGTGCTCAGAGGTAGCCACCCACAAGCGGATAACTCCTCAGGCAGGGGAGTAGATCCCCGATCGCCGATACCAGAGCCATGACAACCTGTAAGTAAGTTAAAATGACATTTGTTCGTCCGTTCATGATGAATGCATGACAAACTCTGGTCTGTAATGAATAGAGACATGCAGCATTAAGTCAGTCACATCTGAATGCATCTGTATGAAGCTGACTTTTGACTTCAAACCCATAAACAAACATCACTCAAGTGTCAGTTATGGGGCTGATGACATCACTGTACAGGGACTGTGCTCATAAATGTGTTTTCATCATATTAATATCAGCTCAGATGTGTTCTTTTGGAACAGCTTCATCATGTAATTGTAGCTGGAGGCTCAAACAGAGCTGGGAGCTCATAAAAATATAAAAGCAGAATACAAAGAGCTTTTAATGACCCATTAATACGACAAAGCTTTCATCAGTCTGTGCTGTCGTGCTTTACTCTCAAAGATAGAGGACATCAACAAATACAGCAGTGACAGGTTTACGGCTCAGACCATTAGATTTCTCTGTACGTACACAGTGATCAGTAACCATCCCATGGAGATTCTTCTGCATGGATGCCTCTGATCTTGGTCTGCATTGGCATACCAGCATGTATAATAATATAATCAAATATAAACATAGTTTAGAATGTTTCAAAATAATGATTTTAAGCTTTTTGAACCTTTCTCTAGGCCAGGGCTGGGCAATTAATTTCTACAGGGGGCCACTCCAAAACTCTGAACTGTTGGAGGGGCAAACCATTGATGAGTTTAACTTAATTCTACTAAATATTAATTTTCTCCCATTGTAAAAAGCAGTAAATTGTATATTTTGCTAAGCTGCTACTGGTAATCAGTAGTATAAGAATATTCTGGAGATATTTATGTTAATTTATGAATTGTGGTGTAGGACAGATAGGAAAATGATCCTATAAAAGTAATAAACAACTTAACCCTTTTAGACCTACCATAGAACCAAGTCCGCCAGAGCTTATATTATATTTTTACATGCTGTAGTGCCATTTTGGGAGCATTTCAAGTTGCTATACATCAATACAACCATTATAGCCCAAATTTTCATAATATGTATGCATTAAGTGCATAGTAATTACACAAATGGCAAAAAAGTGCAATAAACTACAAAAAAATTGAAAATCGTTTTTGCTTTTTTAACATATATTTCTAGTTAGAGAAATTTAAGAGGCTTATCCCTCAAAACTGTAGATACAAAAAAGTTGCACAAAATAGTTTCCTACCACAGGAAATTTATTTTGAGTGTCTTCATAGTTTTATTTTTGAAATACACAAACTTTTATATACTGCACAAAAAACGAAAATAAAAATTATAGTGCAAATTTGCAAAATAGCAGCATATGCATCAAAATAAACTATTTCCAGCAGTGCAATATAAGTCCAAAGCATCCCAGAAACGACACAGAAAGTCATAAAGTCAAAGATAACTTTTAAAAACACCAGTACATGCTCATAAGGCCATGATGGTAAAAAAAAATATAAAACTACATTTCCGCAAAAATGACGTCACTTCCGGTTTCGGGCAGGTCATGGCAGACATGTGAAAGTTCGTGCTAACGTCTATTCCAACCTAGGAAGTGTTATGAACAGCTGATCGGATCGGCTAGGCTTGTTTCTGGAATATTATGTTTTTGTTGCTGCAAGCCTTTTTTATGCAGTTTTTGCAAAGCTATATATGGAAGGAAACTGTGACCTAGGATAAGCTGATGGCATAAGATGTAAGTACAACTCCTCCGGTTTCATATGCAAAAAAAATTATTGCGCTAGCTTACGTGGTTGCAGAGCTACCGGGATTTAAAAATAGTTACACAAAACAGAGCGTGCCCGCTCTGACCAGTTTTAAAGGGTTAAAAAATCATCACATCACTGTTTAATTTTAATTTGAACTTTTTAATCTTTACAAATCAATAAAAGGTGTTTTGCAGTATGTTAAACACAAGCAACTGATCAACTTTATACAAAAAGGAATAAGTGCGTTTGATGTTTTCAGTTCAGTTCACTTATTTAGCGTCATGTAGCGACTGTGTGCAGGCAGGAAAAGGACCCAAATGCTGAAATTTAAGGCAGAATGGGAGCTCAAAGCACTGCTTTATTGCAAGCTTGGAAGTGATACAAAACAACACCAAGACTAAATTGGGATATTTCTAATAGAAATAAAGCACACAGAGAAACACATTGAGAGGCACACAACAATGACACAGACCTAAAGTGTTCTGCCAGAAGTTTGTCAGTGAGTTCCTTGTGAACATCACTGGGTGCATTAACCACACTGCAGGTGAAGGGAGAAGAAACCATGTGCACTTCACTCTCAACTGTTTTGAAGTCTTGAAATCACCTTGAAAACTCACCACGCAGAGCTTCTACCATGGATGAGTACCTGTGGAGCTGATCAACTGATGGTGTGGCTTCCTTCAGTGTTGGCATGTGAGTGCAAACACTGTCCCCATTTGGCTTGAGAGAAGCTTCAACTTTCTCATCAAAGTAGTCATTGTGCTGTACATTTCATGCACTAAAAGGCCCCTTGCATTGTAGTTTGACATTCAGTTCATTCATCTCAGCAGTCACACCTACAGCAAAACCAAGGTCTGCAAACCAATCAGCATCTAAAAGCGTATTTCTACCTTATTAACCTTATTTATTTAAGTATTTCCAATCATGCTTTACTTTTCCTCTCTCTGTGCTGCTTTTATGTGTAATGTCTGTGCTTGCCTGCATTTGAATAAAGCACCAAATCCGCACTTTTAAGCTTAAATGTCAAAACTTACATTTTAACTACTGATTTTATATACTGTTCTGAATTTTGATTTTATATACTGTTTAGTTTGTTTGTTTGTTTTAATCAATTTTAAATCATGCTTTTTATTTGTCTTTGTTTTTAATGTCTCTGTAAAGCACTTTGAATCACCTTGTTGTTGAATTGTGCTATAAAAATAAACTTGCCTTGCCTTGTGTGGTATTTTATCCTCCAAATGTTTCCTTGATCAAATGGGTGGAGAGAAAAAGAATACACATCCAAAGAGCATTTGAAGCCGCACGGCACGAGTTGAGACAAGAACACATTGAGAAAGTCTTGGGTGCGGAGACAAAACCATTCTTCCTCACAGATTTGGAAGAAACTGTAAGTTTCCCTTCTTTCTACATTTAACCTTTAAAAGGTTATTGATTGAAATGATGATTTGAATTATTTCAGAATGCAAACTGTTTTGTTTTTTTTTAATTGTGGGAAAGCGTCAAACTGTCTGATGAAAATCATCAAATGATGATTTGAATTATTTCAGAAAACAAACTGTGTTCTTTATTTTGGGGAAGAAAACTGGTGTTTTTCCATTGAAGTTAGCCAGGAAAAAAAATCACACTAAGTTCATGTTTACAGACTCACAGCTGGAACTGTGGTGTGTGTGTGTGTGATCACAGTCTGGGAATAAGAGCAGCAGAAGAGTTGGTCATCGTCTTTTCTGCCTTTTAAGGATTTTTGTTGTTTTTTGTTTTGATCTCCTTTTGTATTGATGGATTTTGTGTTGTGGAAATTGTACCACCAGCAGTTTTTACCTGTTTTAGAAACATTTGCTCTAACATATGCTGACATACGACCTGCATACAGAAATAATGAGCAAAGACTAAACATGAAGCCTCTCATTGTGAGCAGCTGCTGTGAAAACACATCAACCTTTACACTGATCATGTTTCACTTTACTTTATGTGAAACGCAAGCTCAGTTTTAATATTTAAAGACAAAGAGGCAACATACTGTAAACTAAAGTGCACACTTCAAACTTCAAGGTTCAAGGTTGTTCATTACTCGGATTTAACAAACCGTCAGTTTCTGTTGGGCGCTGCTCAGACAAGCAGCATGTGCACACACAAACGCACGTGAGGAGGCTCTCTTGCATGCCGCTGTTATTTGCAGGTTTACTTAATTTTCTGCAGCTGGAGCTCATAAATCCATGTTGCACAATTCTTCTGTTTAATAACAATATAAGTAATGTTAATATCTCTGTTCATCATCTCAGCTTTATTTTTAAGTTTAAACATTGAGTTTTTCAGATGTGCAGCTCTGACTCATTGTAGGTAGCAGCTCAGATTTTTCTATTTACCAATTACAGCAAGTTTGCACTTGTTGATATGAACGTCTTCTCTCAGCAACACACACCTTTGTCACAGGGCTGATTGTTCCATTATTCTAATTTATCATGAAAACACGGAATAAAATAGTAAATAACAGCACAACTGAACTACACAACACACTACACTACTAGAAACAATTAATAGACTTCAAACATTTCAAACAAAGAGGACTCAGACTTGTGTCAGTGTGCCACGTTTCAGCTCCATGGCAGTAAACACAGGACTGATCTGTTCATCATTTGAATCCAGAGGGATCAAAACAACAGAACAACACGGTAAAGATCAGCACGTCACTCTACTGACCTAAACATGACTGGATTCATGAACAGACTTCAAACAGTAACACACATGCTTCTACACACAGTCCACACACCTCCTGCCTTTGTCTCATTTCTAACATCAGGAGACCTTTATGATCTCTGTCATGGTGTCTGTTTAACAACAACAGTCACTACATGAGTGAGAAAGAAACTCCATATGCCTCTTCATACATACAGTCGACATATTTACAGAAGTCAGAGCTAATCAAACACAGAGAAACAAAACATGTATTAAAAGATATGTGCTGTCTTGCATTTAGTGTGTGTGATCCAGGAATGAGAGCAGCAGCAGAGTTGATGGTTGATGGTCAGCAGATGACTTACTGGATGGAAGAAGCTTCTCATTAGCACTAAATCAGTGTGTGTGCAGTTCTCTGCAAACTCAGCAGGAATAATTAGTGTGAAGCTTTAACTCTGCTGATACTCTTTGAATCATCAGCTGAAATGTTTAAAATGTTCACACGTGTTGGACTGACTGAAGCTTCCAGTCACAGTAAATCAGTGTGTGTCAGTGAATGCATCGTGTGTGCTTCACGGCTCCATCTAGTGGACTAATAGTAGAGCAGCTGATGGCAGCTTCCTCTGCCTCACACTGCTGTCTGACTGCATACAGCTGACACTGAGATGAAGCAGGAAAGAAGGAGCTGATATTTGGACAGCACACATGATGGAAAGGAGGATTTCAGTTGATGTGCACATGAATGATTTGTGTTTCCTCTGCAGGTGAAGGTAGAAAGTGTGTGTGAGCTGATGTGAATTGAGCAGCATGGATCAGTGTGAGGACAGAGAGGAGGGAGTCCCTGCCTCTAAAAGCACTCTGTGTGGGGAACATGAGAGCCAGACCAAAGCTCAGAGGTGAGATGACCATCTCTAACTGTCCATGACTCTTCTCCATGTCACAGCTCAGCACTCACATCACTGCTCCATCATTATTCACAGGAAGGAACCTCGACCCGAGAGAGTGTCCTTAGAGAGTCACTTGTCCAATGATCGCTACATTAATTTTAGAGTCCCGCAGGTGTCTGCTGCAAAGAGGTAAGCTGTTAGTAACATGAATTGATTAAATTATGTTGATGCTAAGAATGTGGTTCCAGAATAAAGAGCTGCTAACACAGGTTTTACTGACACTTTTAATCTGTTTGTGAAATTATTCCTTTATTCATCTCTATTATTATTGTGCTGCTCACAGCAGGACCATCAATAGTCCTGCACAATGTAAATGACTGTTTGCCTCCGGCTGGCACTCCGCTTCATCAGCTCTGAGGCTGAAAATGAAAACCACTTTTATTCTTTCTCTCAACAGAAGCTATGGGAGATGTGAACCTGAGAGTTACCGGTCTAAAGGTTACCCTATGAATTTTAAAACCCAGCCTCTGTCTGCTGCAGAGAGGTGAGCTGTTAGTAACATAAAATCTTTGATTTAACTGCTTGATGTTGTTGGATATAAACTGCAGTGCAAACACGTCATTCCCTGAATCCCATCTAAACTGTCTCTTAGAAAAAGTTTTTTGGTTTCTAAACTACTAAAATTCCACTTCAGCAAACAGGAAGTGATACCATTAGCTTGCCCTAGGTCACAGTTTCCTTCCACATATAGCTTTGAAAAAATTGCATAAAAAGCACTTGCAGCAACAAAAACATTATTTCCCAGAAACACACTTTGCCGATCCGATCAGCGGTTCATAACACTTCCTACGTTTGAATAGGCATCACCACGAACCATCGCATCTCCGCCATTACCTGCCCAAAACCGGAAGTGATGTCATTTTTGTTGGAAATGTAGTTTTTTACCTTTGTGGCCTTATCCCTTGGAGTGCCTTCCTCTGAGCCCCTGTGCAGCTAGTGTACCAGATGCATGTGCAGTAGGTTAGAACACTCTCAGTGGTGGCTTTGTAGAAGGACACCAGCAGTCTTTGTGTGATGTTATTCCCCCTGAGAATTTTCAGGAAGTTGGGCCTTTTTCAGCAGCTAGGAGTTGTTCACACTCCAGGAAAGGTTCTCCTCTATATTGACACAGTCCCCATTAATTATTGGTGGTTGGATCTCTGCCTTTTTCCTTCTGAAGTCTATTATGACTTATTTGGTTTTTGAAGTGTTGAAGAGGAGCTTATTGGCCTTACACCATGACGTCAGCTGCTCCACCTCATCTCTGTATGCAGACTCATCACCCATGGAAATGAGCCCCACCACTGTGGTGTCGTCTGCAAATTTCACAAAGATGTTGCTCTGGTGGAGAGGAGTGCAGTCGTGTGTGTACAGAGAATAGAGTAGTGGGCTGAGCACACAGCCTTGGGGTGAGCAAATGCTGAGACTCAGGGCTCAGGATGTGTGATTGCCAACTCTGACTCTCTGTCTAAGGCCCGAGAGGAAGCTATTAATCCATGTGCAGGTGCTGTTTGGAAGCCCCAGGTCTTGTAGCTTGGCCACCAGTTTGTGTGGAAGGATGGTGTTAAAAGCTGAGCAGTAATCCACAAAGAGCATCTGCACTAGGGCTGCCACAAACGATTATTTTGATAGTCGACTAGTCACCGATTATTTTTGCGATTAGTCAACTAATCAGATCATGCATCCACTGGACGTAAAACGTACAGTTTATTGCACCAGCATGCATCTGCTCTTATATAACTATCATTAGCTTACAGATTTAAGTGTTTAACACTAGATTTACTATCCTGCGCAAATTTGCGTAACTTCCCTAAACCCAATACCCCCTAGAATTACTGGCTTTTTTATTTTCTGGTGCAAGTCCCGAGGTGTTAAGCACCCCTGCTGAGATTTTCACAGGTCGTCAGCTTGTTTCTCCTACAGCTTTTGTTGTGCAAACCACCCATTGTCCTTGAGGCCTGGCACATTTGCATTTGCTCACTCAGAGTTGCTCAGATCCAAGGCAGGCCAAACCTCTGTGTTACAACTTTCAGAAATGCCTGATAGAAATGCTTCAACTTACTCAGGAGATTTTGACCACATTTTTTGCGGAAGTCACAACTATACTGAATGCACGACCGTTGTTGCCAGCTGCAAGAAATGCTTGGTAGGGAACAGCTGTTCCCTACCAAGGTTCGTTTCAAAGTTTGAAAGACTTTGAAATAAAACAGACTTGTGTACCCATATATTGTGAATGTCTGTCTTTTGTATGTAGGTTGTAACACAGAGGTTTGGCCTGCCTTGGATCTGAGTAAACAAATGCCAATGTTGCGCACACACACACACACACACACACACACACACACACACACACACACAGCAAATCTGCATTTATTTGTCCCACAAGTGGAAAATCTGCATTGTCATTGCAAAAAAGTGGACAGAGCACAGTATAGAAAGTGCACTATACAAACATTTTATATATATATACAACATATATACATATTATATATATATATATATATATATATATATATATATATATATATATATATATATATATATATATATATATATATATATATATATATGCATACATACATACATAGTTATACACACAGACACATCTATATCATATATACACACACACACATATATGTGTATGTATATATATATATACAGTTAAGCCCATAATTATTCATACCCCTGCCAAATTTTGACTTAAAGTTACTTTTATTCAACTAGCAAGTTATTTTTTGACTGGAAATGACACAGGCGTCTCCCAAAAGATAATAAGATGATGTACAAGACGCATCATTGTGGAAAAAAAATATTTCTCAGCTTTTATTTACATTTGAGCAAAAAGTATCATGTCCAGAATTATTCATACCCTTCACAAACTGTCACAGTCTGTGGGAAAATCCAAAGTTCCATACCATTCCAAATAGTCAAAGCTGTTCTAAAGCATCCTAATTACCCTGATTAATTGGAAATAGCTGTTTTAATCAACTCAACAGGTGAAAAACAGCAGCTCTTTGCAGGTGGTTTGTGGACAGTCATGGCTAAGACAAAGGAACTCAGTGAGGACCTGCAGCTGTGCATTGTGGCTGCTCACAAGTGAGGAATGGGCTACAAGGCCATATCCAAATGTTTTCAAGTTCCAGTGGCTACAGTGCAAAGTATTATTAAAAAATACAAGATGTTCCGCACTGCGGAAAATCTCAGAGGACGTTGTCGGAAGCCAAAAATGAAACCTGTGCTGGCCAGGAGAATAGTGAGAGAGGTGAAAAAGAATCCAAGGATCACCACCAAGGTCATTCTGGTGAATCTGGGCTCTGCTGGTGGTAATGTCTCAAGGCAGACAGTCCAACGGACACTGTTGGGTTCCACGGATGCAAACCAAGGAAAACGCCACTTCTCCAGGCACTTCTAAGGCATGCAAAAGCTCATTTGGCCTTTGCAAATGCTCATCTGGACAAAGAAGAAGATTTCTGGTCTTCAGTGTTATGGTCAGATGAAACAAAAATTGAATTATTTGGTCACAATGATGTTGGCATCATTGTGATCATTTGGCATAAAAATGGAGAAGCCTTCAACCCAAAGAACACCATCCCCACTGTCAAACATGGTGGTGGGAACCAAATGCTTTGGGGGTGTTTTTTAGCCAATGGACCAGGGAACCTAATCACAGTAAACAGCACCATGAAAAAAAGAGCAATACATGAAGATTCTCAACAACAACATCAGGCAGTCTGCAGAAAAACTTGGCCTTGGGAACCAGTGGACATTTTAGCACGACAATGACCCAAAACATACAGCAAAAGTGGTGAAGAAATGGTTAGCAGACAACAACATTAACGTTTTGCAGTGGCCTAGCCAGAGTCCTGACTTGAATCCAATTGAGAATCTGTGGTGGGAGCTAAAGATCAGGGTGATGGCAAGAAGACCCTCCAACCTGAAAGATTTGGAGCTCATTGCTAAAGATGAATGGGCAAAAATGCCTGTGGAGACATGCAAAAAGCTGGTCTGCAATTATAGGAAGCGTTTGATTGCTGTAATAGCCAATAAAGGCTTTTCCATTGATTATTGAGAAGGGTATGAATAATTCTGGACATGATACTTTTTGCTAAAATATAAATAAAACCTGAGAAATATTTTTTTCCACAATGATGCCTCTTGTACATCGTCTTATTATCTTTGGGGAGACACCTGTGTCATTTCTGGTCAAAAAATAACTTGCTAGTTGAATAAAAGTAACTTTAAGTCAAAATTTGGCAGGGGTATGAATAATTATGGGCTTAACTGTATATGTGTGTGTGTGTATATATGATATAGATGTGTCTGTGTGTATAACTAGACTTTATGCATATTATATAAGGTGTGGCTATATAAATATATAAATATATGTACAACTCTGTGTATATATGTTTATGGACAGGCATGCAGGCAGGTAAGGAAGGAAAGTAGCCTTGCAGGGAAGGAAAAACTTGAATCTCTCATGGTTAGGGGTTGGGGGAGGGTGTGTTTGCACAACAAAAGCAGGAGAACAATGGAGCTGACGACCTGTGAAAATCTCAGCGGGGTGCCAAGAGGTGTTAAGGTCGGGGGGAATTTACGCAAATCTGCGCAGGCCAGTAAATCTAGTAGTAGGGACTTGCACCAGGGAAAAAAGGCTCAGTAATTCTAGTGTTAAGGTATGTGCTAACTAAAAATAAAGACAAGATGATAGTTTATAAAATTTTAATGAAATTTGCAGATTGTTTTGGTGAAGTTTAATAAACTCCTTGCTATCTAAAATATAACAGGACGCCAGAGTATATTCTTGAGCATCTTACACTTCTGATAATCAGTTGTCTGCTTGACGTTTATTCAGCTGTGTAAACACTATAACTTTAATCTTAGCCAGACCGATTTACTCAGGAACAAATAAAATACAAAAAAAAGCCAAACAATAAAATTTTTAAGTTATCTAAGTGACTTATGTATGTTTAACCTGAGTAGCGAAAGACGGCGGTGGGTTTGAAACCAATTTGCCGGGAGTCCGGTGTTTTCACGGGCTCTAGTGAGCCTTGCCCCCGGCTAGCTATCGAGCTGGTGGGTAACAAACGTCGGAGCGCTTTTGAAAATATGTAGTGTCTTGAAAAACTGAGCAGATATTTGAGGTTTACACAGTTACATTCTCGCCTGAAAATATGTTAAACGTTTATTTTGTGACCCAGAAAGAATAATAAGAGTAATACTAGAGAGTGCATTTTCTGAAGAAACTGCAGTGTGAATGCTTGAATCTGAATGTATGCACTGAAATGAACTAATTGCTGAATTTTAAGTTAAAAATGTTGAATGAGCTGGAAAATACAGAAATTTTCACCTGAAAACAAAAGTGTTGAACTGCTGATAGCTGACGTTCACATTGAAGAAGTTGGAAAATAGCTGAAAATGTTTTAAAGGTAAATTAGAACAACCTAAGTAATGAGAAAAGAAAATTCAGAGTCAGAAAACATCTGAATGAATTAAATTGAAATAAAAGTTCATATTCTTTGAATCACTGAATGACTAAAATGTGGTCCCTCCACTTGGACCCACACAGTTTTAAAGGTTTACATCTCTGAGGTCTGAAAGACACTCTTTTGGAAAGAGAAGAACGACGTTACGCTACGTTTTGAGGGTAAAATGATGGATGTAGAGCAAGCACTGTGGACACAGCAGCAGTTGAAAGAGAAGTGTTTAAGATGAATCTTGGCAGGCAGGTGTGAGCCTGGTTGCTATAGTGACTGCACCCAATGGCTCCATACACACGCACACAGATATGCGCCTCACTTCTGCTGCTTAAAATGAACAGAAAAGTCAGCCAGAAACAAATCCTTCCCAAATGAAAAGTACAGGTCGTATTGACAAAATTCTTTCACCGTGAACACCAGCAATGTCCAGTCTACCAAATTCTCAGTTTTCATGCCTATGGAGTTTATAATATGGACGTGGTGACAGTGTAAAGACAGCCTGTACTTCTGGTTTTCAAACAAACCTTCTGAGCCATTTTAACATTAGAGTCTATGGAAGAGTTGGAGGGAGGAGGCTGTGCATTGATGACATTTATGAAAGAACCATAACACCTATTACAATAATAATCACATTGGATGAAAGAGGACACCGATGGCTACGTTTTGAGGGTAAAATCATACCTGTAGACTGAAGCGGCTGAAAAAAAGGATGAAACTTAAACTGGAACTGAAGAAAAAGTATAATAGATACTGTATTGAAAAGATAAATACAAGTTGAATAGTTGAATGTCTTGGCTTCGTTTTAAAGTTTGAATGTTGGCTCTATGTCAATGTATGTGGAAGTAGTTAGAGTTGAAAGAGGAGTAAGTTGAAGGAGAATTTGAAGGATCTCCTCATTGAAATACATTATATTTTTTTTTAATAAAGTTGAATAAATTAAAAAATATAAATGTTAAAAATGAGAAAAATACAAGAACACATGTCCAAAAGAAGAGGAATCTAACGGTGTTTGAATGGTTTTTCTAAGTTGAACGGTTTTGAAGTAGTAGGAGTCTGAAAAACGTACGGAATAGATAATAAAATTTAAAAATAATAATAATAAAGATTAGAAGAACAATACTGTGAATGCTTTTCAAGCATTCACACTAATTAAAACTAACTAGCTGCCGCCATTGTTGGAAACTGAGCTGGGCTGCGCTATGAATTCTGGGACAGAGCTACTTCTTCTTCGGGGTTTAACGGCAGCTGGCATTCTTGTACATGCAGTGCTGCCATCTTCTGTTTCAGTCCGTTTTTACACTCTTAAATCCTACTACTTATTCCTGCGTCTTTTGTGATCTTATAAAGCTTCAAACGACGCGTCGACTATTATATCAGTCATCGACGATTTTGATAGTCGACATAATCGTGACTAGTCGACTAATCGTGGCAGCCCTAATCCGCACATAGTTCCCATGCTCTTCCAGATGTATTACGGCAGCATGGAGTACTGTGGCTACAGCGCCTTCCGTGGATCGGTTTGCTCTGTAAGTAAACTGGTGTGGATCCAGGCTGCAGGGCAGGGCTTCTGTGATGTGTCTGCGGACCAGTTTCTCAAAGCATTTCATTACCACTGGGGTGAGTACCACTGGTCTGTAGTCATTCAGGCTGATGTGGGGCTTCTTAGGCAAGGGGACTATGGTGGAGGACTTCAGGCAGAGTGGGACAGTCGCCTGTGCGAGGGATGTGTTGAAGATCCTGGTGAAGATCCCAGCCAGCTGTTCTGCACAATCCCTCAATATTTGACCTGGCACACCATCAGGACCCGCCGCCTTCCTCTAGTTAACACCTTGCAGCATGTGCCTCACCTCGTGCTCTTCCAGGGTGACGGTGGTGCTGCTATGGGTGGTGTGTTGCTGCTGTGGCTCCAATACCTCCGGTACCATGGTCTCAAAGCGGGCGAAGAAGATATTCACCTCCTCCGCCAGCTCCAGGTCACCTTCCGCAGCTCCGAGATTGATCTTATAGTTGGTTAGATGCTGGATGCCCTGCCACACCTGCCGGCTGGTGTTACTCTCCAGATGGTCCTCAGTCCTCCTCCTATAGTCCCCCTTCACCTCTCTGATGCATCTCTTCAGGTTGGATCGGGCTGCGGTGTAGTGGTCCCTGTTGCCAGACCTGAACCCGATGTTCCTCTCCTTCAGTAGCTGCTTGACCTCCCAGGTCATCCAGGGCTTTTGTTTGGGATAAGCCCGGATACATTTGACTGCTGTAACAGTGTCTATGCAGTGTTTTATATAGCAGAGAACACTGTCTGTGAACATTTCCAAGTCCTAGGAAAGTAGTGGTTAGACTACACGCCTTTGGAGCAGAGGATTGCAAGTTCGATTCCCGCCTGGGGCGTCTGTATCCAGTAAGGGTCCTAAGGCTAGACCCCCTATGCTAAGCAGGCCTACCACAGACATGAGCGAGACAGATAAATATGAAGGCATGCCGGCTCGGACATCACCCGGATCAACAAGGTCCGCGTCAGGTGTTGAGGAACCAGGGCACCCTGACGACAAGTGGGCTACTGGAACAAGAAAGCATCGGTGGGCAAGAGACGAAAACAGGGCGTTGTTGGAATGCTACTACGCAAGTAACCCTGGCGGAAGGGGTTACATGAATAGGATGAGGGACCTATGGAATCTTCAATAACCAACATCCACATTGACGGCGAAACAACTAGTAGCTCAGTGTTCCAACATTCGAAAGAAGGGACTGCTCTGACAGCTAGAGATTGACGAGGTACAACATAAATGCTACGGCAAGGAGGAGTCAGGACGCCAGGTCAGGGGGGAGATATCATCACCCCCACCCGAGATTGGGTACATAGCCCCAAATGCGATAGGAGAAGGATCGTTGAGTGCGACAGGAACTGACCTGAAAGATAGGATCATGGCCAAGCTTGAAACCTGGATCCCCCGTAGCCGGTTACCAAGATTACGTGAAGTACCCTCAGAAGGTCTGCTAGATGATGTTAATGCAGCACTACGGACAATACCTACAACCACGATTACCGACACTAACAAGCTGATCTACACTATGGCAGCAGTGATCGGTGAGATGCTTGGCTACAAGTTGAACAGCCACAAAGGTACCCTCCATGGAGAAGGAGGCTAGAGGGCAAGATCAAAGTAGCACGAAGGGAGGTTAGCCAACTAACGGTTGTTGCAGAAAGGCAGAAAGGTAAGAAAGGCTTGACAAAGAAGGTGCATAAGAAATACAGCAAGCTGTCCATACCTGAGGCCTTGGAAACTGCCAAGCAAAGACTCACAGCCTTTGCCAGCCGCTTGAGGAGCCACACCAGAGAGATAGAAGGCAGGAGAATAAACCAGCTGTTCTCCACAGAACCAGCAAAGGTGTACTCTCAGTGGCAAGGGAACAATAAGAGAACAGCACCACCAAGGCTGGAGACGGAGCAATACTGGAAGAGCATAAGGGAGAAGGACACAACCCATAACGGCAATGCTCAGTGGCTAGTGGATCTGAGGGCAGACCATAGCGACCTCCCTGAACAGGGTCCAGTAACCATCATAGTGGCAGACATCCAAGAAAGGGTCTCCAGTATGAAGAGTTGGACAGCACCAGGGCCCGACGTGGTTCACGCCTACTGGCTGAAGAAGCTGACTGCACTCCACGAGCGTCTGGCAGCACAAATGAACCAGCTGCTAGTTAACGAGAGTCACCCGGAATGGCTAACCGAAGGTCGGATGGTCCTGATCCCCAAAGACCCCAAGAACGGACCGGTCCCATCCAACTACTGACCAATAACCTGCCTCAGTACTCAATGGAAGCTCCTGTCAGGCATCATATTGGCTAAGATGAACAGGCACATGGGTCAATACATGAGCGGGGCACAGAAAGGGATTGGCAAGAATACCAGAGGCGCAAAACACCAGCTACTGGTAGACAGAACAGTCAGCCGAGACTGCAAGACCAGACTGACCAACCTGTGCATAGCCTGGATTGATTACAAGAAGGCCTATGACTCAATGCCCCACAGCTGGATACAGTACTTGAATGCCTAGAATTGTACAAGATCAACAGGACCCTAAGAGCTTTCATCAGGAACTCAATGGGGATGTGGCATACAACACTAGAAGCCAACTCCAAGCCCATAGCACAAGTCGCCATCAAGTGCGGGATCTATCAAGGAGATGCTCTGTCCCCACTGCTGTTCTGCATAGGCCTGAACCCCCTCAGTGGTTCATTAACAAGACTGGTTACGGATACCGACTACGAAACGGAGCGGTTGTCAGCCACCTCCTGTACATGGATGACATCAAGCTGTATGCCAAGAGTGAACGAGACATTGATTCACTGATCCACACTACCAGGCTATACAGCAATGACATTGGAATGTCGTTCGGAGTGGAGAAGTGTAGTCGGATGGTAACAAAGAGAGGGAAGGTAGTCAGAACTGAGGGGATTGAACTACCAGAAGGCAACATTGCAGACATAGAGGACAGTTACAAGTACCTGGGGATCCCGCAGGCGAATGGGAACCATGAAGAGGCCGCTAGGAAAGCTGCAACCACCAAGTACCTGCAGAGGGTCAGGCAAGTCCTGAGGAGTCATCTGAACGGTAAGAACAAGATCCGGGCCATCAACACCTATGCCCTTCCCGTGATCAGGTACCCTGCTGGGGTAATAGGCTGGCCAAAGGAGGAGATAGAAGCCACTGACATAAAGACAAGAAAGCTCCTGACCATGCATGGAGGGTTTCACCCCAAGTCCAGCACCCCGAGGCTGTACGCTAAGCGGAAGGAAGGGGGCCGGGGACTGGTGAGTGTCAGCACCACAGTCCAGGATGAGACAAGAAACATCCACGAATACATCATGAAGATGGCCCCAACTGATAGCGTGCTCAGTGAATACCTCAGGCAGCAGAAACCCAAGAAAGAGGAGGAAGGCGAGGAACCATCATGGAAGGACAGGCCCCTGCACGGTATGTACTACCGGCAGATAGAGGATGTGGCTGATATCCAGAAATCCTACCAATGGCTGGACAAAGCTGGACTGAAAGACAGCACAGAGGCCCTAATCATGGCAGCACAAGAACAAGCTCTGAGTACAAGATCCATAGAGGCTGGGATCTGTCACACCAGGCAAGACCCCAGGTGCAGGCTGTGTAAAGATGCCCCAGAGACAATCCAGCAAATAACAGCAGGGTGCAAGATGCTAGCAGGCAAGGCATACATGGAACGCCATAACCAAGTGGCCGGCATAGTGTACAGGAACATCTGTGCCGAGTATAACCTGGAAGTCCCGAGGTCAAAATGGGAGACGCCCCCAAGGGTGATGGAGAATGACCGAGCTAAGATCCTGTGGGACTTCCAGGTACAGACGGACAAAATGGTGGTGGCTAACCAACCGGACATAGTGGTGGTAGACAAACAGGAGAAGACGGCTGTAGTGATCGATGTAGCGGTTCCGAATGACAGCAATATCAGGAAGAAGGAACACGAGAAGCTGGAGAAATACCAAGGGCTCAGAGAAGAGCTCGAGAGGATGTGGAGGGTGAAGGTAACGGTGGTCCCGTGGTAATCGGAGCACTAGGTGCGGTGACTCCCAAGCTAGGCGAGTGGCTCCAGCAGATCCCGGGAACAACATCGGAGATCTCTGTCCAGAAGAGCGCAGTCCTGGGAACAGCTAAGATACTGCGCAGGACCCTCAAGCTCCCAGGCCTCTATATATACATATGTGTATATATATATATATATATAAAAAAAAAAAAACACCCAGCACGCCCCTACGGGCGGTTTATCCTTCAAGCTCGGGTCCTCTACCAGAGGCCTGGGAGCTTGAGGGTCCTGCGCAGTATCTTGGCTGTTCCCAGGACTGCGCTCTTCTGGACAGAGATCTCCGATGTTGTTCCCGGGATCTGCTGGAGCCACTCGCCTAGCTTGGGAGTCACCGCACCTAGTGCTCCGATTACCACGGGGACCACCGTTACCTTCACCCTCCACATCCTCTCGAGCTCTTCTCTGAGCCCTTGGTATTTCTCCAGCTTCTCGTGTTCCTTCTTCCTGATATTGCTGTCATTCGGAACCGCTACATCGATCACTACAGCCGTCTTCTTCTGTTTGTCTACCACCACTATGTCCGGTTGGTTAGCCACCACCATTTTGTCCGTCTGCATCTGGAAGTCCCACAGGATCTTAGCTCGGTCATTCTCCATCACCCTTGGGGGCATCTCCCATTTTGACCTTGGGACTTCCAGGTTATACTCGGCACAGATGTTCCTGTACACTATGCCGGCCACTTGGTTATGGCGTTCCATGTATGCCTTGCCTGCTAGCATCTTGCACCCTGCTGTTATGTGCTGGATTGTCTCTGGGGCATCTTTACACAGCCTGCACCTGGGGTCTTGCCTGGTGTGATAGACCCCAGCCTCTATGGATCTTGTACTCAGAGCTTGTTCTTGTGCTGCCATGATTAGTGCCTCTGTGCTGTCTTTCAGTCCAGCTTTGTCCAGCCACTGGTAGGATTTCTGGATATCAGCCACCTCCTCTATCTGCCGGTGGTACATACCGTGCAGGGGCCTGTCCTTCCATGATGGTTCCTCGCCTTCCTCCTCTTTCTTGGGTTTCTGCTGCCTGAGGTATTCACTGAGCACACTGTCAGTTGGGGCCATCTTCGTGATGTATTCGTGGATGTTTCTTGTCTCATCCTGGACTGTGGTGCTGACACTCACCAGTCCTCGGCCCCCTTCCTTCCGCTTAGCGTACAACCTCAGGGTGCTAGACTTGGGGTGAAACCCTCCATGCATGGTAAGGAGCTTTCTTGTCTTGATGTCAGTGGCTTCTATCTCCTCCTTTGGCCAGCCTATTACCCCAGCAGGGTACCTGATCACAGGCAGGGCGTAGGTGTTGATGGCCCGGATCTTGTTCTTACCATTCAGCTGACTCCTCAGGACTTGCCTGACCCTCTGCAGGTACTTGGTGGTTGCAGCTTTCCTAGCGGCCTCTTCATGGTTCCCATTCGCCTGTGGGATCCCCAGGTACTTGTAACTGTCCTCTATGTCTGCAATGTTGCCTTCTGGTAGTTCAATCCCTTCAGTTCTGACTACCTTCCCTCTCTTTGTTACCATCCGACTACACTTCTCCAGCCCGAATGACATTCCAATGTCATTGCTGTATAGCCTGGTAGTGTGTATCAGTGAATCGATGTCTCGTTCACTCTTGGCATACAGCTTGATGTCATCCATGTACAGGAGGTGGCTGACAACCGCTCCGTTCCGTAGTCGGTATCCGTAGCCAGTCTTGTTAATGATCTCACTGAGGGGGTTCAGGCCTATGCAGAACAGCAGTGGGGACAGAGCATCTCCTTGATAGATCCCGCACTTGATGGTGACTTGTGCTATGGGCTTGGAGTTGGCCTCTAGTGTTGTGTGCCACATCCCCATTGAGTTCCTGATGAAGGCTCTTAGGGTCCTGTTGATCTTGTACAATTCTAGGCATTCCAGTATCCAGCTGTGGGGCATTGAGTCATAGGCCTTCTTGTAATCAATCCAGGCTGTGCACAGGTTGGTCAGTCTGGTCTTGCAGTCTCGGCTGACTGTTCTGTCTACCAGTAGCTGGTGTTTTGCGCCTCTGGTATTCTTGCCAATCCCTTTCTGTGCCCCGCTCATGTATTGACCCATGTGCCTGTTCATCTTAGCCGATATGATGCCTGACAGGAGCTTCCATGTAGTACTGAGGCAGGTTATTGGTCGGTAGTTGGATGGGACCGGTCCCTTCTTGGGGTCCTTGGGGATCAGGACCGTCCGACCTTCGGTTAGCCATTCCGGGTGTCTCTCGTTAACTAGCAGCTGGTTCATTTGTGCTGCCAGACGCTCGTGGAGTGCAGTCAGCTTCTTCAGCCAGTAGGCGTGAACCATGTCGGGCCCTGGTGCTGTCCAACTCTTCATACTGGAGACCCTTTCTTGGATGTCTGCCACTGTGATGGTTACTGGACCCTGTTCAGGGAGGTCGCTATGGTCTGCCCTCAGATCCACTAGCCACTGAGCATTGCCGTTATGGGTTGCGTCCTTCTCCCATATGCTCTTCCAGTATTGCTCCGTCTCCAGCCTTGGTGGTGCTGTTCTGTTATTGTTCCCTTGCCACTGAGAGTACACCTTTGCTGGTTCTGTGGAGAACAGCTGGTTTATTCTCCTGCCTTCTATCTCTCTGGTGTACCTCCTCAAGCGGCTGGCCAAGGCTGTGAGTCGTTGCTTGGCAGTTTCCAAGGCCTCAGGTATGGACAGCTTGCTGTATTTCTTATGCACCTTCTTTGTCCCGCCTTTTCTGCAACCCCGTTAGTTGGCTAACCTCCCTCCGTGCTACAAGCAGCTGGATAGCGTAGTGGTTAGACTACACGCCTTTGGAGCAGAAGATCGCAAGTTCGATTCCTGCCTGGGGCGTCTGTATCCAGTAAGGGTCCTAAGGCTAGACCCCCTATGCTAAAGTGAGCCTACCGCAGACATGAGCGAGACAGATAAATATGAAGGCATGCCGGCTCGGACGTCGCCCGGATCAACAAGGTCCGCGTCAGGTGTTGAGGAACCAGGGCACCCTGACGACAAGTGGGCTACTGGAACAAGAAGGCATCGGTGGGCAAGAGACGAAAACAGGGCGTTGTTGGAATGCTACTACGCAAGTAACCCTGGCGGAAGGGGTTACATGAATAGGATGAGGGACCTATGGATTCTTCGATACCCAACATCCACAATGACGGCGAAACAACTAGTAGCTCAGTGTTCCAACATTCGAAAGAAGGGACTGCTCTCACAGCTAGAGATTGACGAGGTACAACATAAATGCTACGGCAAGGAGGAGTCAGGACGCCAGGTCAGGGGGGAGATATCATCACCCCCACCCGAGATTGGGTACATAGCCCCAAGTGCGATAGGAGAAGGATCGTTGAGTGCGAGAGGAACTGACCTGAAAGATAGGATCATGGCCAAGCTTGAAACCTGGACCCCCCTAGCCGGTTACCAAGATTACGTGAAGTACCCTCAGAAGGTCTGCTAGATGATGTTAATGCAGCGCTACGGACGATACCTACAACCACGATTACCGACACTAACAAGCTGATCTACACTACGGCATATATATATATATATATACATACCATAATAATCTGACAATACATATAATATTGGCCATATTATATTTACATTACCACAGTGAGATGATTTTAACAACGTTAGCTAATTGTTATTTACTAACTAATCTTGAAATGACTGTTCAGTTCAGAAATGAAGCCCAACAATCATGTTTTAGAGTCCCGTGGTCTCAGCCTCAGATACTCAACTAATCAAAGTGATATCATGACAAAAATGAAGCACCAACAGAACATTTTTTCTCCTTCATTTCTGTCACACACTGCTGTATGACACGTTTCTCGCAGTTAGTATCATGGTTGCTAGGCAACCTGAACAGCGCGACAAGGGCTAGACCGTCCCATTTCACAACCCTCTCACTTCCGCACTTCCCGTACTTATAGTACGCACCGTCCGTAGTACGCGTAGTGTGCGTACTTCAAGCGTGCATAACCTGAATTGGGACAGCCTTAAAAACCAGATTGGTGGTGCTGCACTTAATTGGTTTAGGTCTTTTTTGGCAAATAGAAGTTCCTCTGTCAGCCTTCTCGGTTCTGAATCATCTTCTGCTTCTCTGTTGTGCGGCGTCCCACAGGGCTCAATTTTATGGCCACTGCTGTTTTAATTATATATATATTGCCTCTGGGTTCCATCCTTAGAAGGCATGGGATTGCTTTTCATTGTTATGTCGATGACTGTCAAATTTATTTGACTATAAAGCAGAAGGATGGTATGACCATAAAACCTCTTTTGGCATGTCTAGATGACATTAAAGCGTGGTTTGCTTTAAACTTCTTGAATTTTACTTATGAATTTTAGATTATGGAATTCAATTAATCTGTGAATATTTTTCCAACTTTACCAAAGTCTGGCACAGATACATATTTTTTCATCTTCTGCCAGACTTTACCAAAGTCTGGCACAGATACATATTTTTTCATCTTCTGCCTCTACATTGAGGAATAAAGGGAATAAACCCCCAAAATATTGGTTCAGCTCATTGTTTGCAGGAAATGTGTATTCATAGCAAACTGCAGGCAAATCACTGAGTGTTTAATAAGACAGGTAGAGAGAAAAAGCAGCTCATTAGGGTCAATGAAATCAATGAAGCGTCACTTTGTTTCCAGACTGAACGAAAAGTATATCCACTGCAGTTTGGTCAAATCTGGATGTTTTTAGCTAACAGTAAATGATTTTAGTGATAAAGAAATGTGTTCACAGAGAGAGGAAGAAGAGTGGTGTTTGTGAGGAGGAGCAGCTGTCCTACCGTGCTTTGTGTCAGGACGTCCTGAAGGATCCAGTCTCTACCAGCTGTGGACACTGGTTCTGCAGACAGTGCATCTCCTCATACTGGGATCAGTCTGCTTCATCAGGAGACTCGTCCTGTCCCCAGTGTGGAGAAACACCCAGAACCAGAGCTGGACTGCAGACAGCCAGTCAGAGCAGCTGTGTACAAAGTAAGACTGAACATCTGTCTGCTGATGGACTCATTTCTGAAAACTGGACTTCTTGTTGTGTTGCTCAGACTTTGAAGAGTTTTCTTTCTGTTTTTCTTTCTTTCAGCAGATGTTGGTCTGCAGGAGGTTTTAGATGAACATAAGATCAGTCTGAGGAGGAGATGTGAACGTGTGACTGAAGGAAGCGATGAAACAGGAAGTAGAACCCTCCTCAACAGGATCTACACTGAGCTCTACATCACAGAGGGACAGAGTGAAGAGGTTCATACCCAACATGAGGTGAGGCAGCTGGAGACAGCTTCCAAGATGGACGCCCTCCATGACGCTCCAATCAGGTGCCAGGACATCTTTAAAGCCTTACCTGACCAACAGAGACCCATCAGAGTGGTTCTGACCAACGGCGTGGCTGGTGTTGGAAAAACCTTCGCAGTGCGGAAGTTCACTCTGGACTGGGCAGAGGGCTTGGAGAACCAACATGTCAGTGTGGTGGTTCTGCTTTCATTCAGGGAGCTGAACTTGATCAGAGATGAGCAGTACAGTCTTCTGGAGCTGCTCCATGTTTTCCATCCAACATTACAGAAGGTCACAGCAGAGAAGCTGGCTGTCTCTCAGCTTTTGTTCATCTTTGACGGCCTGGATGAAAGCAGACTTTCATTGGATTTCACCAACAGGAAGCTGCTGTCTGATGTCACACAGAAGTCATCAGTCAGCCAGCTGCTGACAAACCTCATCCAGGGGAATCTGCTTCCCTCGGCTCTCGTCTGGATAACTTTCCGACCTGCAGCAGCCAATCAGATCCCTCCTACATGTGTTGACAGGCTAACAGAAGTACGAGGCTTCACTGACGCCCAGAAGGAGGAGTACTTCAGGAAGAGATTCAGTGATGAAGAGCTGTCCAGCAGAATCATCTCCCACATGAAGACATCCAGGAGCCTCCACATTATGTGTAGAATCCCAGTCTTCTCCTGGATCACTGCTACAGTTCTGGAGCACATGTTGACTACAGAGCAGAGAGGAGAGCTGCCCAAGACCCTGACTGACATGTACTCACACTTTCTGCTGGTTCAGACAAAGAGGAAGAAGAACAAGTACCATGGGGGATATAAGATGAGTCCACAGGAGCTGACGGAGGCTGACAGGGAAGTTCTTCTGAAGCTGGGGAGGCTGGCGTTTGAACATCTGGAGAAAGGAAACATCATGTTCTACCAAGGAGACCTGGAGCAGTGTGGTCTGGATGTGACAGAGGCCTCGGTGTACTCAGGAGTTTGTACAGAGATCTTCAAAAGAGAGTGTGTGATCTTCCAGAAACCAGTCTACTGCTTCGTTCATCTGAGCATTCAGGAGTTTCTTGCTGCAGTC
This sequence comes from Oreochromis niloticus, assembly GCF_001858045.2. NCBI lineage: Eukaryota > Metazoa > Chordata > Actinopteri > Cichliformes > Cichlidae > Oreochromis > Oreochromis niloticus. The sequence continues at coordinate 34,502,893 of NC_031978.2, read as the reverse complement.
TACATGTTCCACTGTCACACCAACAGGAAGACAGAGGTGCTGGAGGACTTCCCAAAATCAAAATCTTTGACTGAGAAGATTTCAAGGAGTTTTAATCACAGAGATCTCCATTCACTTGATGTATTTCTGAACAGTGTCATGGGGAAATCCCTCCACAGTCAAAATGGCCACCTGGACCTGTTTGTTCGCTTCCTTCATGGCCTCAGTGTGGAGTCCAACCGGAGACTCTTAGGAGGTCTGCTGGGTCAGACAGAGATTAGTCCAGAAACCATTCAGAGAGTCATCAACAACCTGAAGAAGATGAACAGTGATGAAATCTCTCCTGACAGAAGCATCAACATCTTCCACTGTCTGATGGAGCTGAACGACCTTTCAGTATATCAGGAGATCCAAGAGTTCCTGAAGTCAGAGAACAGATCAAAGAGACTCTCTATGATCCAGTGCTCAGCTGTGGCTGACATGCTGCAGATTTCAGAGAAGGTTCTGCATGTGTTGGACCTGCAGACGTACAAGACTTCACATCAGGGACAACTGAGACTGATTCCAGCTGTGAGGAACTGCAGAAAGGCTCGGTGAGTCCAGATGTGATCATGTACATGTTGATATTTACGCAAATATATGGATAGCTGCAAACTTATAATTCAACTTTAGTTCATTGTTTTACTGCTTACAACACTCTGTGATTACAACCTCTCAGATCAGTAAATACAACTGGTCAGAGGCAGAAACTTGAACACTTTTATGAAACTTGTTGCACTAAACTCATACTTGTAGCTGAGATGAGAGAAAGCTGAGCAGGTTGAAGGGCCTGGGCGATAGAGGTCAAACAATCATCAGAAAGGAGAAAGCCAGGTGCTGTTTCTCCCTTGCGTCAGTTTCCTTCAGCTTTCATCAGCTCTGTGATTAATGAGGAAATGAAGTCAGATATTAGGAGCAACAGCAGGAATGAGAGTGTCCAGAGAGTCCAAAATATCACAATATAATATGAAGATCGTGAAGGACCTCAGCCATCCCAACAACGGACTGTTCTCTCTGTTGAGGTCAGGGAAGCGATTCCGCTCCCTGAAGACCAACACAGAGAGACTGAGGAGGAGCTTCTTCATGCAGGCGATACAGTCTGTCAATCACACCACCACACAGTACTGACTCACACATATGGTTCTTACACACACACTGAACATTCTGGACATTGTTTTCACTTCATCACTTTAAACATATTTGCACTGCACAGCTGCTGTCATTGTATATATGTATATATATATATATATATATAAAACACCCAGCACGCCCCTACGGGCGGTTTATCCTTCAAGCTCGGGTCCTCTACCAGAGGCCTGGGAGCTTGAGGGTCCTGCGCAGTATCTTGGCTGTTCCCAGGACTGCACTCTTCTGGACAGAGATCTCCGATGTTGTTCCCGGGATCTGCTGGAGCCACTCGCCTAGCTTGGGAGTCACCGCACCTAGTGCTCCGATTACCACGGGGACCACCGTTACCTTCACCCTCCACATCCTCTCGAGCTCTTCTCTGAGCCCTTGGTATTTCTCCAGCTTCTCGTGTTCCTTCTTCCTGATATTGCTGTCATTCGGAACCGCTACATCGATCACTACAGCCGTCTTCTTCTGTTTGTCTACCACCACTATGTCCGGTTGGTTAGCCACCACCATTTTGTCCGTCTGCATCTGGAAGTCCCACAGGATCTTAGCTCGGTCATTCTCCATCACCCTTGGGGGCATCTCCCATTTTGACCTTGGGACTTCCAGGTTATACTCGGCACAGATGTTCCTGTACACTATGCCGGCCACTTGGTTATGGCGTTCCATGTATGCCTTGCCTGCTAGCATCTTGCACCCTGCTGTTATGTGCTGGATTGTCTCTGGGGCATCTTTACACAGCCTGCACCTGGGGTCTTGCCTGGTGTGATAGACCCCAGCCTCTATGGATCTTGTACTCAGAGCTTGTTCTTGTGCTGCCATGATTAGTGCCTCTGTGCTGTCTTTCAGTCCAGCTTTGTCCAGCCACTGGTAGGATTTCTGTATATCAGCCACCTCCTCTATCTGCCGGTGGTACATACCGTGCAGGGGCCTGTCCTTCCATGATGGTTCCTCGCCTTCCTCCTCTTTCTTGGGTTTCTGCTGCCTGAGGTATTCACTGAGCACACTGTCAGTTGGGGCCATCTTCATGATGTATTCGTGGATGTTTCTTGTCTCATCCTGGACTGTGGTGCTGACACTCACCAGTCCTCGGCCCCCTTCCTTCCGCTTAGCGTACAACCTCAGGGTGCTAGACTTGGGGTGAAACCCTCCATGCATGGTAAGGAGCTTTCTTGTCTTGATGTCAGTGGCTTCTATCTCCTCCTTTGGCCAGCCTATTACCCCAGCAGGGTACCTGATCACGGGCAGGGCGTAGGTGTTGATGGCCCGGATCTTGTTCTTACCATTCAGCTGACTCCTCAGGACTTGCCTGACCCTCTGCAGGTACTTGGTGGTTGCAGCTTTCCTAGCGGCCTCTTCATGGTTCCCATTCGCCTGTGGGATCCCCAGGTACTTGTAACTGTCCTCTATGTCTGCAATGTTGCCTTCTGGTAGTTCAATCCCTTCAGTTCTGACTACCTTCCCTCTCTTTGTTACCATCCGACTACACTTCTCCAGCCCGAATGACATTCCAATGTCATTGCTGTATAGCCTGGTAGTGTGTATCAGTGAATCGATGTCTCGTTCACTCTTGGCAGCTGGATAGCGTAGTGGTTAGACTACACGCCTTTGGAGCAGAAGATCGCAAGTTCGATTCCTGCCTGGGGCGTCTGTATCCAGTAAGGGTCCTAAGGCTAGACCCCCTATGCTAAAGTGAGCCTACCGCAGACATGAGCGAGACAGATAAATATGAAGGCATGCCGGCTCGGACGTCGCCCGGATCAACAAGGTCTGCGTCAGGTGTTGAGGAACCAGGGCACCCTGACGACAAGTGGGCTACTGGAACAAGAAGGCATCGGTGGGCAAGAGACGAAAACAGGGCGTTGTTGGAATGCTACTACGCAAGTAACCCTGGCGGAAGGGGTTACATGAATAGGATGAGGGACCTATGGATTCTTCGATACCCAACATCCACAATGACGGCGAAACAACTAGTAGCTCAGTGTTCCAACATTCGAAAGAAGGGATATATATATATATATATATATATATATATATATATATTTATATTTCTCCATACATTCTTATATACATACTGTGTATTGTGTATTTTGTTGTACAGTTATTTTATTTTCAACTTTAACTTATATATTTTATCTTATTTTTTCCCAGTTAAATTTACCCTTCATTCTAATTTGTGTTGTACAGTTATTTCATTTTTAACTTTAATTTTGATATTTTATTTTATTCCTTCCTGGTTAAATTTACCCTTTTAATTGTCATATTTATTTCCTATCTTATTTATAGTCTTTTGTGTAAGCATTTCACTGTGTAAGCATTTCACTGCATATCATACTGTGTATGACTGTGTATGTGACAAATAAAATTTGAATTTGAATTTGAAGATCATTATTATAAGAGCAGTTTGAGGATCCATATTTGATATCGAGTAACACACTGCTTGGTTTTTTGCAGTCATTAGCAGTGAATGTGGGTAAAACAGAAGCTCCAGCTTTCTGATTGGTAGCTGCTGACCTTGGTTACCTGTCCACTCTCCCCTGTTTGTGTTTGCTCTCTCTTTGCTGTCTCCATCCTGCTGTCTCTGTTCTCTCCCTCTCTGTCTTTGTACCATCACTCAAGTTCAATGGAAACAGTGAAATTTACAAATCAATCAAAGACAAACTGATCCATGTTGATTTATAACAATATTCAAAGTGAATACAGGCTGCTGCTGGACACAGACAGGAAACATCATTTTGACTTGCTGTCACCTGAATCTGGAGTGATAAACACTGAAGCCCAGAACAGAAATACAAATCTTTTTCTGCCAACTAGAGATATACCAGCAGACTAATAGCTCAGGAAGCTAAAATGGACAAATCACTTCTTTGTTTAGTTCCCTTGAAATGAGATATGATATCAGCAGCTCTGAGTTAATTCATTATTATTGTCCAGTGATGAGATTTCTGCTCCATTTGGTAACAGTCAGTAGATTTTTCCCACAGGTTGACATTAAAAATCTGCAGGTCTGAGAGAAACTGAATCATTGTGTCATGTCAAACACAGTAAGAGAAGCTGAAGCACATATGTGAAGAGCAGATGTTCATCAGATTATGACCTCCCTCTGTTTTGTCTTCATATACATTCAGTCTGTGTTTATAATGCAGATTTTCTGCTTTTATAATAACACATTTTATATTTTCTATAATCACAGACTGACTCATTGTCGACTCTCAGAGACTCACTTCGAAGTTGTGGCCTCAGCTCTGAAGTCCAACCCCTCCCATCTGACGGAGCTGGACATGAGTCTGAATGACCTGCAGGATTCAGGAGTGAAGCATCTGTGTGCTGGATTGGAGAGTCCAAACTGTCGAGTGGAGACTCTGAGGTGAGCTTGCTGACTGCAGCTGTTGTTGTTTTACTATATTTCAGATCTCTGATTGATGTTTGAAACTTTCTTTAGTTCGTAAATGTTCAGGATGTGCCTGAAGACAAATGTGAAGAAGTTTGAGTGCTTTCAGAAATGTTGTATCTTTCCAAGGAATTGAATAACAGTTTTTCATTTTAGCTCCAAATAGAAGTGACAGACTTGAGCAGGGCTCATTTAAAGGCTGACAGAAGTCGAGTGGACACAGGGAGATGTTTGACAAGACAGTTTTTCAGCCTCCACAGATTCATGTTGTGCTCCATCAGTCAGTGAAACTGAAATCAGTACTGATGAGGCTGTAGAGTGTGTGAGGGATGTGAATGAGGCTGTTGAAGATCTGATGATAGCAGATAAAAACAGGCTGCAGAGACTTTGAGATTCTGTGGAAACAGAGGGAGAGAGAAGAGAAAGACATGAATGTAAAAGCTGATAAAGGTGAAGTTAGGAGGTGGGATGATGTCCATGGTATCAGAAGCTAATATGGCTTCTACAGAGACAACCCACACAGCTGCTGTGGTGAGGTGTTAAAGGAAAGGAACACAAAGCAGCCAAACACAGGCCCAAACATGACAACAAAACAGTATTGTGAGAGGATTTCAAACAGAAGCTGGGAAAGAAAAATACTCTGTTGGAATGACTACAGAAAAAAGGCAGCTGAGACCAGTCCAAGTGTTTCCATGGAGCCCAGTCTAACATTCATTTATACACTAACGTACAGAAGTGAACAGGACAATGAGTCCATAGTTTCAAATGTAGAAATAGTTCTCAGTTCATTTACAGAGATTAATACAGTTCATGAGGAAATGAGAAATGTTCAAAACAGCAGCTGAGAAGAAATCTACTTCAGAAAGTTGGATCCAATTCCAATAGTTTGTGATGCACTTGAATGCAGCTTGAGCAGTTAACTGCCTCACTCCACAGAGCAATTGTACTGAATAAATCCAAGATGGCTGGGTGTAATGCTGAAGTGTTATTGTTTTAAGCTGATATGAACCATAAAATGTTATAGCCTTGGACAAGATTTGTCCGTAAATATGAGTGATGATAAAATAATAATTCTCTCTTGTTTTACTTAATGATAATTTGTACATTTAAAGTGAGTATGAACACACCGGCTCACTCCTTGGCGGCTGCTTATCCGGGCCTGGAGCCTGGGGCTCGTTCGGGCCACTTCGGAGGTGGGGTGCCCTCGGCCTCTCGGCCTGGGGCTCGGTCACTCAGGCACAGCTGGCTGCCGGCGGAGCTCACGGGCACGTCACTGCAACCCCCTCTGGCTTCTGCTCCGCGGCTGCTGAGTGACGCCTCATCTGGGACTCTCCTCAGCTCTTTCTGGGATAGTGACGCGGCTGCCCCTCTGTTGGTCTTCCCTGGTCTCTTGTGTTCTGGGGGCCTCTTGATGTCTGGAGTTTTGATCTCCTCCATACCTGCTTCATGCCCTGGAGGACGGGGCAGTGGCCCCCCACACCCTCTAGCAGATCATTACATGAAGGAACCTTTTTAAAAAAAACAAGCGCGTCCATGCTCACAGGTGTACACACGGATGATTACACACACAAACTACACCCTTTTTGGCTCCTACCTCAAAGCACACTGTGCGCTGTCGATCTTACGTGCTGCACAATAATGTTTAACATTTAATATTTACTGCCATATTCCCATATATCATTGTGATGTTGTTTATTCTATTACCCTTGTTTTCTTCTGCTTGTTTTCTTTTTTCTTTCTCAACAGGTGATCCAGGTGATCGATATATGTATTTTTTTGTCTGCTTACTCTGTTGGTTTTTGTTTTTTGCCCTTTTTCCCCGTCCCTCTTCTCAGCTGTTTTCCTTTCCCTCTTTCTTTCTCCCCTTTCTTTCCCCCAGTAAAGTCTGTCCCGCATTCAGCAAATGAAAAATAAAATAAACAATAAAAGGTGAATCAAATAGACCATTACGGCAAGGCTGGGATGGTCCGTTTGGTAAAGTAAATCCATTGGGCATCTTTCTTTGCCTTTAGACAATAATTCTGATGGCAAAAGAGCCAAACGGGACAGGCCAAAAAAAAAGTGAGTATGAACGTTTGATCTTGTTAGCTGTCAGTAAGCCTGTAACAAGCTAGTTTGCAATGTTAGTGGGCTAATTCCGTATTTTGTAGGTTTTCGGTTTTACGATGGTCAAAGAGAAAGCAATGGTCAGAGGCCATTTTTCAATAAATCAGCACAAAAAGGAGAGTAAGTCTGGTTATTGAAGCATTGTTATCTCACTGTCTAGCTGGTGAAAACTAGGAAACTCAGGGCAAGGACAGCATACTGTCAGTCTGGACTTGTCTTTATTTCTTTTGGCTGTCAGTGAGATTTCAGAGCAATCAGAGAGTGTGGGTCTGTGTATGAAGTATAATTCATGTGAAGTTGTTGAAGCTGTAGAATGAGCCATGGCAGTTTTGGGGTAGTTCCTGCTTTCATTGTTCTGCTTGTGCTATTTAAAATGTTTATTGAGGTGTGATTTCATTTTTCTACGCTCAATTCTGCCTGAACAATGTGAAAACAATTCAATGCACTGAAGCATCAAATTGTTCAATTATCAAGCAATAAAAACAGGAAACAGAGACAGCTGGCCTTCAACGTAAAAGCTGCTCCTTTTGAAACATTTTTGCAATAAAATTTAAGAAGAGCTGAAGCATATAAATGATCTACGTGCCTAAATATTAAACACAGTGGATATATTTGTGTGAGTGTTGCACACCTGATGGCCAATGGCTGCACCTGTTGGAGCGTCGTGAGTGTTGTGATTCAGGAATGTTTCTGCTGTTTAACGACCAGCACATGGATTATTCCCATGATTGCTTGCATCGTGGCATTTCCTGGATCCTTTTGATACTTGCTTGGTGTGACTGAGACTGGGCTGAGTACTGGTGAGTCCAATGCTCTATCTGAACTTTTACCAGTGGATTGTTGCTATTTTAACTCGCCACAGACATCAGGCAGAGGTGGAGGCACAGCGACTATTTACAAAAACGATTTACAAATATAACCGAAATTTTCTGCAGCCCTCATTCTCCAGCTTTGAAGTTAACTAGTTTGAGGTGAGTTGCACAAACCCAGTTTTCTGCGGTGTCATCTATCGCCCCCGAAATACAATAAGGACTTTATAAATGACTTCTCAGATTTTTTTAGCTGGGATTATGCAGCTGTCAAACCATCTTGGATTCTGTGGCTCTATTAAAACACAGGCAGCCCAGGGCCAAACCTGAGCCTTGGTTTAATGACAGAACTCGTGCTGTTAAGAGGGAATGTGATCAAGCAGAACGCAGATGAAAAAGGGATAAACTGCAAGTGTCATTTCAAATTCTAAAAGACTGCTGGCATTGCTACCAGAACACTGTGAAAGAACTAAAAAGGGAATATTTTGCAAATATTATTTATGCTAACAGACATAACCCATGTGTGATATTTAAGACCATTGACCCTGTTCTTAATACTCCACTGAATGTCTGTTTGGAAGTTTCTCCTGATACTTGCAATAATTTTCTGAACTTTTTTTTTGAAAGGTTGTCACTATCAGGGCTCTTATCACAGCTCCTTACTCTGACCCCTCTGTCTTGGTCCCTTGCACTGCTGTTTTGACTCAGTTTGAGCTTGTGACTCTCTCCACTTTAGAGGATGTGGTTCTCCATATTAAGCCTGCAGGTTCCCCCAGAGATCCCTTCCCTCCACAATTTTTAAAATAAATTTTTCCTAGTATAGGGCAGTCTGTCCTTGATATTATTAACAGCAGTCTGTGCTGTGCTTCCTGCAATTTTCAAACATGCAGTAGTGCAGCCACTGCTTAAGAAACCTGGCCGTGATCACACAGTTTTAGCGAACTATAGGCCTATTTCCAAGCTGCCTTTACTTTCCAAGATTTTAGAGAAAATAGTTTTTTATCAAGCGAAATATTTTCTTGATGATAAAGGGATCCTCGAGGTTTTTCAATCAGGTTTTAAAACCCTTCATAGAACAGAATCTGCATTATTAAGGGTTTTTAATGACATCCTTCTGGCATGTGATTCTGGTAACTATGTTTTTCTGGTCTTGCTTGACCTAACTGCTGCCTTTGATACAGTAGACCAATATATTCTAATTTCTCGATTAAATGATGTAGTGGGTATTGGTAGCACTGCACTTAATTGGTTTAGATCTTATAAGGTAAATATAACTTGTTCTGTCAGCCTTCTGCTCATCTTCTGCTTCTCTGTCATGCAGCGTCCCAGAGGGCTCACTTTTAGGGCCACTGCTGTTTTTATTATATTTATTGCCTCTGGGTTCCATCCTCGGGAGGCATGGGATCTCTTTTCATTGTTATGCCGATAACTGTCAAATTTATTTGCCACTAAATCACAAGGATTGCATCTCCATGAAACCTCTCTTGACATAGATGACATTAAATCATGGTTGGCTTTAAACTTTTTAAATTTTTATGAAAAGAAAACAGAAGTGTTGGTGTTTGGACCTAGTGGTCCCTGTGAGTTCTCCTCAGTTGATTTGGGACTCCTGGAAGTTTATTTTAAACCTGTTATTACTGAACTTGGTTTTAAGTTGGACAGTGATCTTAAACTGGACAGAGAGCAGTGGTCAAGTTGTAACAGTCACAATGGTGTGGTGTCTCTTTAAGACAACTCAAGTTGAGGGTTAATGTTGTCATCAGTATGCGCCACTGCTCTCTCTGTGATTGTGTGGACATGTGCTTGCACGCTAGTGCATGAGGAGGGATGGATTTTATGTTTTACCTCACCAGACACCTTTCTTTTGCAACGTTATGGGTTGTACGAAAACTCTGCGCTATGTTTGTTAAGCTGCAGCCGTTCAACTGGGGTTATATGGTTGACGAAGAGAACGTGTATTAAAGAACACACTGTGGAATTCCCAATGCCGCCTCCTCTCAACCACTAAACACAACCTGACGTTACAAAGTGCAATTTTCATCATTTAAGGAGAATGGCAAGAGTGAAATCTTTTCTTTCTAGGCAGCACTGTGAACAGTCATCCATGCTTTTCTTCCCATCTGGACTACTATAACGCACTTTATGTGGGGGTCAGTTAGTCGTTGCTCTCATGTCTGCAGCTGGTTCAAAATGCCCCTGCACAATTGCAAACAGGAACTTGTAAAAGAGAGCATATAACCCCTGTGCTGGCCTCACTGCACTGGCTGCGTGTGTCTTTTAGAGTTCATTAAAAAAAATTCTTATGTTTGTTTTTAAATGGTTTCACAATCTTGCCCCGCCTTACCTCTCTGAGCTTCTTCATCTCTACACACCCTGTCAGTCTCTCAGGTCAGCTGACATGCTGCTCTTGGAAGGACCAAGATCCAGGAGGAAGCTCAGAGGGGACAGGACATTTTCTATCATGGCTCCTAAATTATGGAATAACCTGCCCTTGCACGTTAGAGAGGCCCCTTCACGATCTACTTTTAAAACGTGTCTTAAAACCCATTTTTATTCTTTGGCTTTTGACCTCAGTGAGACTTAGCTTCTGTTGTAATTAAATTAGTTATTTAATTGATGATTTTATTATTTTATTTATTTATATCTTATAACTTTTATTTATATCTTATGTAATTTTATTATTTATTTCCAATGTACATCACTTTGTGTCAGCTGTGGTTAATTTAAAGTGCTTTATAAATATGATGATGATGATGTGTATATATCATGACTTATTCATCGCATTTATTCCTTCCATAAAGCACCTTTTTCTCTCACTTTGGCTCAATGTTATTAAAAACTAGACATGGACCGATCCAATATACAGTATCGGTCCGATCATGACCTAAATTACTGGATCAGATAATGGGGAGAAATAAAAAATGTAACCCGATCCAACGAATATCACAAAAGTACCTCACAAAAGTTGTGACTTGGCATAACCCAGGTCATGAGCTGAACACGTCAGAGCAGATAGAGCGGCTGTTCTGTGCAAGACCTGTTGGTAGTCTGGAGTTACTTCACATTGAAAGCATTTGGAACCTCACTACATACTGCCAAACCGGCATTTCATTTTCAAGCAAGCTATCATCTCTGAATGTTTGTAAAGCATTGCTATGTTAAGCTTAACAACCGATATCTGGAGCTTGGATGTCTGTGCGTTGTCATTTCTTAGTCTGACCATACAATGGATAGACTCAAGTTTTACTTAGAAAAAAATTGTGTTGCAGGCTAAACAGTTTTGGGGTTTGAAAAAAAATAAACTATGAAAAACACTTTCTTTCACACTTGTGTTAGGTTTTGTATAGAAATTACACAAAATTCAGTCTCAGGTTAAATGTGATAGAAACAGCTTACACTGACATCCATATTGATAAAAGATAAGTGCCATGTTTGTCTGGTTCCAAAGTTCACATGTTGTTCAGGGGGCATCGACTATTGAAGAGTGAACTCACAGTTGTCAGCACACATTTGCATCAGCACAATAATTAAAGCAGGGAATCCCCCCCAAAACGGTCCACCAGCCGATTCATGACAAATGCCAGTTTGTTCTTCATCATTACCCAGGGTACTACTGTGATTATTCTCATCCTGTGTGACTCGATTAATCCCACATGGACCAACAACACTGGTCTCCATGTGTAGCTGGCTGTGAGACGAGCGCTCAGGGACCATCTACAAAGTGAAACACTGAAAGCACATTATCCATAAATATTGAGTAAAAGCCTGCTGATCAAAGTCCAATACTGAGTTTATAAAACATGTTTGTGACTCATTTTGTTTGGTTTAGGAGGAAAATGATTCAATATCTTTCATTCTTTATACAGATTGTGGGGCTGTGGTTTTTCAGAGATCAGCTGTGTTTATCTGGCAGCAGCGCTGAAGTCCAACCCCTCCCATCTGAGAGAGCTGAACCTGAGTGGAAACAACAAGCTGCAGGGCTCAGGAGTGAAGCAACTGTGTGGTTTTCTGGAGAGTCCAGGATGTGGACTTGAAACTCTGAGGTCAGTCACCATGTTTTAGTTGTGCATTAAACTGCAGACAAAAGGCTGATATTACACTGATCCACTCTGAGGATCTTCATGGTAAAGTCTGTTTTCTTCTTCTCTGGTTTAGTCCATTGACTGTAGCAGAACAATGTTCACATTTCAAACAGTGATGCTCAACTTATGGCCCGTGGCGAACACACGGCCCTCCATGGAGGGCTGACCGCAAAAGCAAAGATGCAGAGATGAAGCAGAAGTTTAGCTCCAGAGGGAGCTCTGTCTACTGTTTGGAAGTTTGGAGCTTTTCAAAAATGACCATTTTTGCTTTCTCACAATTTTCTCTTGATTTGGAGAAAAATTATCCAAATTTCAGGAGGACCACACCTCTAAACACACCCATTGCGGTTTATATATATATATATATATGAGCCCCCAGTTCTATAAGTTGTTCGTTCTCTGTTTCGGGCGAGCAAGATTTGTTCTCGTGCGAACACCTTTCGGGAAGGTCTTTAACAAAGCTCGACTCACAAGAGTAACATAATCTTACTCACCCTTCCATTTGCTTACAATCGCTCTCTACTCCATCACCATATCAGACAAAGAACTGCACAGTTTATCGGTTTCCCAAGAAACCCTCTGAACGTCATTGTGGTAGTTTCTAGTAGTTTTTTCACCACCCGACAATCCAGTCTGCTACGTCGATCCATTCAATCATCTTCTCTCCCCTAAATCCACTCACCACCTCTGCGAAATTCAGCAAGATCCCCCACAAGCAAAGCTCACAGCCCCACTCATATTGTTCTGAAACAGCTGAGTTAGTTGACAAGCCGATGGATGTCAGCGCCGGACCCAGAAACCAAGCTGTTCGCACACTTCCATAAGGTCTCCTGAATATCGTTCCGTTAAGGATTCAGAGTGGACCATAGCACGGTTTCAACTGCTTCCATTCACCAACATGCTAACTTTTTTAGTTTTTTAACCTTGCACATCTAAATGTCAATCCAAAGTCTTCTTGGAAGAAGCAAAATTGCAGCTACAACAGCAAAAGCTACTGCATACCTCGTAGCTCCAGCCACCATCAGCATCAGGTAGCCAAGTTCAGCTCTGTGCACCTGCTTCCTGCTGCTATTTAATGTGCAGCTGGAAATCAGTCGCTAGTTCCATGGGCGTGGGTCCCAATGGCTGATTGGGACCCACGCCCACTTTCACACCTTGGCTCATGTGATTAGGTAGAGGATCATCAGGGGGTCCTTTGTCCATCTTTGGGGAAAAACTCCCACTGGGTTTAAATCTGGGACTCTCCACCATTTGACCCTTAGAACTGAAGAAGCTTCTCGGAAGAGAGGTGAAACGTCTTCAAGCAACTTAAAGAAGTCCAGACGCTTTTCTTTCCAAGCTCCTTAGAGTGAATAATGTTGAAGTTACAGTAGTGAAGGTGAGGTATCTATGAGGTGTTCAGCAGTCTGATGGCCTGATGGAAAAAGCTGTCTCTCAGTCTGCTGGTACGGGACCGGATGCTGCAGAATCTCCTTCCCGATGGAAGTAGTCTGAACAGTTTATGGCTGAGGTGACTGAAGTCCTTGATGATCCTCCCCGCTTTCCTCAGGCACCGCTTCCTGTAGATGTCCTGGAGGGAGGGAAGCTCATCTCCAATTATCCGTTCAGAGCACCGCACTACTCTCTGGAGAGCTTTGTGGTTGTGCGTATACATCTGTGGCTGGCCCCGCCCTCGGATCCTCGGATCACAACACGGTGCATCTTCTGCCAGTTTACAAAACTGTACTGAGAAGAGAGAAAGTGAGGAGAAACTGCATAAAGGTTTGGAGTGACGATGCCTCCTTAGCCCTGCAGGGCTGCTTTGACAGTACAGACTGGTCGGTGTTTATAGAATCATGTAGAGACATTAACGAACTCACTGACGTTGTCTGCAGCTATATCTCCTTTTGCAGAGACATGATTATCCCTTCAAAGTTTGTGCATTTTTTCCCTAATAACAAACCATGGTCTTCAAAAGCTCTTATGAGGCTGATTCATGAAAGGAAAAAAGCTTTTATTGATGGGAATATCTTGAAAGTTAGAGAAATTAGGAAGGAGATCAGATCAGAAATTAAAAAAGCCAAAATAAAATACAAGGATAAGGTAGAGGCGGAGATGGGTAGCAATAACTTAAGGGTTGCCTGGGCAGGCATGAAACACATGACTGGTCACTGTTACAGTGACTGTAATAAGATAAGTCTCCCTGGTTTTAGTTCAGACTCTCAGTTAGCCAATGAGCTGAATAGGTTTTATTGGAGATTTAATGATAATTATAATTCAAGGAATACACTTGATTTCTTAATAGAGAACACCAGAGCCCCCCCAGCTTTGTTCGTTGATGAAAGAAGGGTGGGAAATCTTTTTAAAATGAATAAGACTAAGTCCCGGTCCTGATAATATATGTGGCCAGGTGCTTAGAACATGCGCTGAGCAATTATGTAGTATTTTTTATTACATCTTTCTTTTATCTCTTCAGCAACAGAAGGTTCCAGAGGTATGGAAAAAATCAATTATTTCTCCAGTTGCTAAGACCACAAAACCTACATCATTAAATGATTGTAGGCCTGTCGCTTTAACATCTTTAGTGATGAAGTCCTTTGAAAAACTTGTCAGGAAGGAGATCCTGCAGCAAGTAGAGAAGCTTATAGACCCACTACAGTTTGCGTACAGGCCTCGTAGAGGTGTTGATGATGCAGTGGTCACCCTGTTGAACTTCCTTTATTGCCATCTTGATGGCGCCAAAGCTCATGCTCGGCTCTTATTTATTGATTTTTCTTCAGCTTTTAATACTATCCAGCCACATCTTTTAGTTGATAAGCTTCTTAACCACTTTAAATTTGATTTTAATCTCGTTGGTTGGATTTTAGACTTTTTAACTGACAGATCTCAGTGTGTAAGGGTAAACGGTTGTTTTTCCAAACAGCTGAACTCTTCTACTGGCTCACCACAAGGTTGTTGTCTCTCTCCTCTACTGTATATCTTGTACACTAATGACTGTCGCAGTACACAGGCCAACAGGCATTTCATTAAATATGCAGATGACACAGTCATTGTAAGCCTCCTTCATGGTGAAGAGGATTCCCATGGGCCTGTTGTGGATGAGTTTGTTTCGTGGTGTGATCAGTCATTCTTAATGATTCACACCTTGAAAACCAAGGACATGGTTATTGACTTCAGGAAGACATCCCCCCATCCTGCACTAACAGTGGTAAATGGTGCAGCCATTGAACTGGTGGACAGTTATAAGTATTTGGGGGTTGTTCTTGATATACTCTGTCCTTTGAGCCACATCTTGCTGGTACAGTGATAAAGGTTCAACAAAGACTGTACTTTTTAAGGAGGTTGAGAGGTTTTAATGTTTCATCTGAAGTGATGACTCTTTTTTATAAAAGTTTTATTGAATCTGTTTTAACCTTCTGTATCATTGCTTGGTACGGTAATATGTCCCTGAATAATAAAACCAGACTTAACAACCTGGTTAATGTGGCTGGTAAGATTTCAGGGAGGTCTCAGGTCCAGCTTGTGGACTTCTATAACACGCAGGTGCTGAGGAAAGCGACCTCTGTCCTGTTGTGTTCAGATCATCCTCTCTTTAATGATTTTCAAGTGCTTCCATCAGGTCATCGTTATACAGTGCCTGCAGTGAAGACAACAAGACATAGATTGTCTTTTGTACCTAGTGCTATTATCATAGTTAATAACACTAAACCATAAGTGTTGTTGCCATTGCACATTGTACTTTTTTGATGGAAATCTAGGTTGTTTTCTCAGGTTTATATTATATTATATTATTTTGGTGTGTGTATGTGATGTGTTGGTTGTCTGTTTGTTTGTTTGTACGGACATACTGCAAATCAATTTCCCGTTAGGGACAATAAAGTTACCATTATCAAGCGGTGCTGTTACCATACCAGGTGGTGATGCATCCAGTGAGGATGCTCTCAATGGCACAGCGATAGAAGGTCCTGAGGATGCGGGGGCTCATGCCAAATCTTTTCAGTCTCCTGAGAAATAAGAGGTGCTGCTGCGCCTTCTTCACTGTCTTGTTTATATGTACTGACCACGTAAGATCCTCAGCCAGATGTACACCAAGGAACCGGAAGCTGCTCACTCTCTCCACAGCAGCGCCGTTGATGGTGATGGGGTGTGTACTTCTCTGCACCAACAGAAGTCCACTATGAACTCCTTTGTCTTTGTGACGTTGAGGGTGAGATGGTTGTCTTGACACCAGTGGGTCAAACTTCACAATGATGTTGGAGTTTCTAGTGGCCGTGCAGTCGTAGGTGTAGAGTGAGTACAGGAGAGGGCTCAGTACACACCCCTGTGGAGCACCAGTGTTCAGTGTGATGGGGAATGAGTTGATGCTGCCCAGTCTGGCGTCTGTCAGACAGGAAGCTAAGGATCCAGCTGCAGAGGGAGCTGCTCAGTCCTAGATCCTGCAGTTTCCTGTCCAGCTTCGAGGAAACGATGGTATTGAATGCTGAGCTGTAATCCACAAACAGCATTCTCACATACGTGTCTCTCTTCTCCAGGTGTGACAGGGCAGTATGTAGTGTCAGGGCTATGGCATCATCAGTGCACATGTTGTGGCGGTATGCGAATTGTAGAGGGTCCAGTGAGTTGGGTAGTGCAGAGCAGATGAAGTCCCTGACCAGCTTCTTGAAGCATTTGCTCACGATGGGGGTCAGGGCTACAGGTCGACCGTCATTCAATGAGGAGATGGTGGAGGATTTGGGTACAGGGACGATGGTGGCCATTTTGAAGCAGGCTGGGACTACGGACAGAAAGAGGGAGAGGTTGAAGATGTGTGTAAACACTCCAGCCAGCTGAGCCGCGCATGACTTGAGGAAGCGGCCAGGAATCCCATCTGGACCAGTAGCTTTGCGTGCGTTCACCTTCCTGAAGCACTTTCGCACATCCTCCTCAGACACAGTGTGCACACTGACGTTATCCGCGGTGCGCACACTGTCCGGTCTCATGGTGTTCGCTGTGTCGAATCTAGCGTAGAATACGTTTAGATCCTCGCACAGAGAGGCCGTGGTCTGTGGTATGCTGGTTTTCCCGTTTAAAGTCTGCGATTGTGTTTAGTCCCTGCCACATACTTTAATATTCATATGGATAACAGTGATCTCACCAAAGACTTCTCATCCTGCCTCGATAGTTTTGGCTTTAAACAACACATAAACTTTCCTACTCATACTAAGGGCCATACTTTGGACCTAGTTTGTTGCTCTGGACTTACTCCTTTTAACTGCAAAGCTGATGAACTGCTAATTTCTAACGACTTGCTTCTTTCTTTTAATGTCAAAATGACCTTTTCTATAACCAAGAACCTTCGTACCATTTCTTTTCGGAATATTAAGAAAATCAATCCTGATACTCTTTCTTTTGCTTTCTCTAGTCATTTGCATTTTCATAACCTGCTCACCCAAGAGGACTTAGTTTCCTATTATAACTCTAGTCTCAATAGTATCCTAAACACTGTTGCCCCACTCAAAACCAAATCTGTATCATTCTCTCAGTCAGCACCCTGGTTCACAGCTGAACTCAGGCTCCTGAAAGCAAAAGGACGACGACTTGAACGCCTTTATAAGAAAACTGGTCTGAATATCCACAAGGAAATGTTTAATAATCATATCATGTATTATAAGGAGTGTATTAATCAAACAAAATCTGCTTACTACTCTACCATTATCTGTTCAAAAGATGACTCAACCAAGATATTGTTTTCACTTTTCAACTCTTCTTTCAGGTCACCAGATTTTTTACCTGCTCACCTTTACTCTTCTTCTTTCTGTGATTCTTTAATGCTTTAATTTGCATCTTTAATTTCATCGAGAAAATTCACAAAATACACCAAGACCTGGTTTCCGATGTTCCATCTAGCTCCTCCTGTGTAATTCCTCTCCCATCACACTGTTTTTCTGCTTTCCAGCTCCCCTCGGTTACTGATATTTCAGATTTCATCTGTAAGTCGAAACCTTCTACTTGTCAGCTAGACCCCATTCCTACAGTTTTGGTTAAGGCATGTCTACCTTCTTTGCTTCCCCTCATATCTTCTATCATAATCTGTATGAACAGTTCCAGTCTGGTTTTGGCCCCTCCCATAGTACTGAAACAGCACTTATAAAAATAACCAATGATCTTCTTATGGCAGCTGACTCCGGTTTACTTTCCATTCTTATCCTCCTCGATCTGAGCGCTGCCTTCGACACTATTTCTCACTCCATTCTTCTCAGTAGACTAGCCTCCATCAGTCTCTCCCATACTCCACTAGCCTGGTTTAAATCATACCTGTCTGATCGCGCTCAGTTCATTCAACTCAAATCTTTTACTTCTCAGCCCTTTCCTCTGACCACTGGGGTGCCCCAGGGATCTGTCCTGTCATTATCTACCTTCTACCACTTGGACATATTTTCCGTAAATACAATATCCATTTTCACTGTTATGCCGATGACACCCAGCTTTATCTGTCCACTAAACCCGATTCTGCTCTTCCCCCATCCTCCCTCATCCTCTGCTTAGCTGAACTAAATTCATGGTTCTCTTCTAATTTTCTTAAACTCAATAGTAATAAATCCGAGCTCCTCTTAGTAGGCACTTGTCAGTGGCAAGACATTTTTAAAACATTGAAAGAATACAGAAACAGTCAGAGTTTTGTTCAGAGAACTACGTGCGCACGGGTGAGTGATCGGGTGATACTCACACCGAGGCTTTGCAGTCAGCTTTACTTATACATCGCAACATTCCCTGTTTTTTCAGACTTTAACAGACAATCTGGGCATGTATAGGACACAGTGTGTGTGTGTGTGTGTGTGTGTGTGAGTGTAGTTTCTATCTCGAGGGAGACAGAAGCCAGTTGGTTCCTGTTTCCAAGGGTGTCTGCAAGATACTTTTACAGGAGTTAGCGATTACTGCAGGGCTCATGTGTATGTGTGTGTGACAAGAAGCAAAGACAAAACATAAAGATATGTGAACACTATGTGCTTTTCAGGCCTTTCTTAACATAAGCATATGAGTAAATGAAACATTATAAGGTAAAACATCACAAAATCTCTTAACATTCCCTGCTGTTGTTCATATATATTTATGTACTTCAACTACTAGTCACTTGCAGAAGCATTTTCAACTAGAGTATCATTTTGTGAAAACGTACATGATCAGCTTTATTGGGTTTACACAGTTAGTGATTAAAAATCATCGTCTTCAACTTGTACCTCTTCTTGAGCTTGTTCATTTTGAGATAATGCAACATAAGCTTGCAATCTTACAGTAAACATTTTGCTTATCATACTCCGAATACAAGGCAGTACACATGTGGAAAATAAGCAAAGTAGCATAAGGAGCATTCCAACGAATGTTAGTCCTTTTGTAAGTAATGACTTCCATGACCCGCTAAGCAGCCATGTGAGCCAGTCCTCTGTGTTTTGCGTGTAATCTTGCTGCTGTACTCGTCTGAGCTGACGTAGCGTGTTCAGTGCGTCAGACATGTTGGTGGAATGCACATTATTAGGGATGTAGGTGCAGCAGGTTGTATTAAACAACACACATAGTCCGCCTTTTTCGGCCAGGATCATGTCCAAAGCCACACGGTGTTGCATTGTGCTAAGGCGCAGGGCGTCGATTTCTTCATTCTGCGCGCTATTCACTTTACAAGATGCATTCAGGAACAGTCCAAAACGGTAAGTCAGAGTCTCAATTCTAAGGGCGTGCTTTCCAACTCCTACCCATGGGAAAAGGGCATCGGCGGCCTTTTGTCCTGTAGTCCAAAGCTTGAATTCCTCTGGGACGTCAGAGCCCCAAATTGGGTCGTGTGGTTGTATCGCTCGTCTTTGGCGTGTCCGTGCACGGGCTGTTCCTGCTGTTATCTTGAAAGTGTGATCGCTTAGCATCAGTGGCACACATTGTCCCACATAATTTTCAGGCACGGCTAGGTATGTTTGAGGTCGTTCATCATATCCTTGACACCACCAGCCGGTCCCCTGGACCCAGTAGAGTTTCTTTGTACGAGTTGGTACTGTCAGGGTGTATTGGCATGTGCCAGATAGGCTGTAGTGAGTTGCTACTTTGGTGATGTTGCCAAACACGACACATAAGGGAAAAGTGTACGTGGTCATCACAGCCAGCACAGTTGTGTTTGGGGTGCTGAGTGACATGTTCACCCAGTGTTTTTCCTCACAGGCGTATGTGTAACTGTTAGGCTCTGACGTGTTGGTGATATTTGTGCATAGGTCCATCATATAGGTTGGTTCTTCTTGTCCCACCGTTGTGGTGACGTTGATGCTCTGGATGTTAGGGTCTCCCAGACATATCCACTTCTCCAATTTTCTCATTGTTTGGTTATCACACTGGCCGCGGGCTGCTTTCTCATATATGCACAGTCCTTCATTTAGTGGTGTGGGTGTGCCGTACAGGGTCAAGTGTTTTGCAGTAAGAGGCATGTGCGAACAGATGTAACAGTTTTTGTCTCTTGTGGAGCTGTACACATAACGGTACCAGTCATTGTTCATCCATGGGTGGTTGTGATCTTGTGTCATGTCGTCTGGATGTATTGTGTCATGTGTCAGTCTTGTCTCCAGGTGGTGCTGTCCTTCTTCTTCTGGAATCAGCAACAGCAGTCCCAACAGAATTGTGACACTGGCCACCAGAACGAGTAGGGTCTTCATGATGACCGAACACACCTGGTCCTGTGAGTGAGTAGACTAGGGGCGAGAAGAACAAGGGCGGGATTTACCCAAACGGCCCTTTCTCCACCTTCCCAGATCACTCACAAGTAGGGGTGCTGGCGTCTTAGTGTGGACTGTCGCTCACTTTTTTACAGTGGCTCTGGTGAATCCAGGAAGGTCGTTCAGCAATTTTGCAGGCTGTGGGTGTGGCCAGGAGGACTTGGTAGGGTCCTTCCCACCTCGGGGAACTCCAATTTTTCCTCTGGAGCACTTTTATCAGGATCCAATCTCCTGGTTTCAACCTGGAAGAGACTGGAAGAGAATCATCTGGCAGTTGATTGTTCAAAACTATTTCTTTGTTTTCTAACAGTTTTGACATCCATTCTGCTAGTGTTGTTTCTCTTATGGATTTGTCTATCAGTTCACTTGTAATAGGTAGGGGGAAGGGTCGCCCATGTACTATTTCAAAGGGTGTCAGTTTCTGTGAGCCTTGTGTTAGTCTCATCCACATTTTGACCAGACCTATACATTCAGGCCAGGGGCGACCAGTTTCCTCCATGCATTTCCTTAATCTTTGTTTTATAGTGCCATTTGTTCTTTCTACCAACCCTGCACTCTGTGGGTGGTATGAACAGTGATGTTTTATACTGAAGCCCAGTGCTTCAGAGACTTTTGATATTACCTCATTTACAAAATGTGTGCCATTGTCAGATCTTATTAGGCTTGGTATTCCATATGTTGGAATAAAATGATTACACAAACATTTTGCCACTGAGATTGCATCATTTCTCTTCACTGGGTAGATTTCTGGCCACTTTGAGAATACGTCTATGATTACTAGTGCATATTCTACTTGTTGGTGTTTATGTAACTGGATAAAATCCATGTGTATTGTGTGAAAAGGATGTGGCGGTGCTGGGAAATGGCCTCTCTTTGTCCTTAAATTTCCCTGTGCTTTATGTTTTTGGCATATCATGCATGTTCTTATATATGCTTTGGCTGAGTTTTCAAAATTTTTTGAGTAGAATTGTCTAGAAAGAATATCTACCATCCCTCCTGGTGACACGTGTGTATTCCCATGTGTCACTAATGCTGCTGTTTTATGTAGGGATTTAGGTAGAATAGGTTTCCCATTACACGTCATGATATCATCTTTCAGAATCGCACCATCTTTTAACCACGAGGATTTTTCATTTTGTGAAGCCGCCTTTTGTTCGTCTTTGAGGACTTCTATTGGTATCAGGGAGCACGAGGTTAATGTAAGAACATTTGTTTTTTGTTGTGCAGCTTCTTTTGCTGCGTTGTCTGCAAAGTTATTTCCTTTAGTGATGTAAGAGTTATCTTTTTGATGTGCGGCACATTTGCATAGTGCTAGTTTTCTGGGTAATGTGATTACCTTTAGTAGCTTTTTAAGGAGACTGCCATGTTGCACTGGTGCTCCTGTAGAGGTTATCATGCCTCTGTTTTGCCATATTTTTGCGAAATGGTGAACTGCAGCAAAGACGTATTGACTGTCTGTGTGTATATTGACATCTTTGTCTTTATACAATTCGCAAGCACGAATAACTTTTTTTTCCTACCAGGCCAAATCTTAAATGCCCTGAAAAGTCCACATTAATTGATTTGGTTTTAACAAATGTACCTCATAAAATCTCTTCGCTTGGTGTCTTCTGTAATGACCTAAGTGATCACTGTGTTGTTGCTGTTCGTAGAAATGCTAAAATTCCAAAATGTAAGCTGCGCATAGTGTGTAAAAGGAATCTTAAACAATTCAATGAACAGGCTTTTCATCATGATTTGTCAGTAGTTAATTGGGAAAAAATCGGACTATTACCAGATGTAGAGTTAGCCTGGACATATTTTAAGGAAAGTTTTATGGAAATTGTTAATAAACATGCCCCCTTACGGAAAGTTAGAATTGAAGGCCGAGAAAATCCCTGGTTCTCGCAGACACTCGCAGATAACATACACAAGCGTAATAGAGCATGGGACAAGGCGAGGCAATCAGATACTACCACTGATTGGTCTGTTTTCAAACAGCTTAGAAATAAATGCACTTCTCTTATTAAAAAGGCCAAATCAGAATACTTTTTGTCTGTCACCACTGAGAATCTCAACGATCCACAGAAATTTTGGAAAGTAATCAAGTCTTTTTCTGCCAATAAAATGACTCAAACCTTTCCTAAATTTGTTGTAAAAGATTCAGTCTCAATTAATGATAAAACTGAAATTTTGAATTGCTTTAATGAGCACTTTTTATCAGTGGGTTCCTTGTTTGATTCTGCAGAAACATTTTTAACAAATTCTTGCCCAGAATTCTCTATGTTTTCTGGAGACCGTTTTAACTTTGTACCTTTTAGTGTTTATGAAGTGCATAAAGCTTGAAAGGCTTTGGATCACAGAAAACCTCCTGGTCCAGACTTGATGGAACCTTATTTTCTGAAGTTGGCAGCGGATTATATTGCAGAACCACTTTCAATTCTATTTAATTTTTCAATTAAAACCAAAGAAATTCCATCGGTTTGGAAATCAGCTTTTGTCTTGCCTTTGTTGAAAGGAGGTGATCCATCAGTGTTGACTAATTATAGGCCAATATCAAATTTGTGTGTTTTATCCAAAATCACGAAATCTCTAGTTTGTGACCAGTTGAAGGAGTTTTTGTACTCTAATGATATTGTTTCTAAATTTCAGTCAGGCTTCAGGAAAAAACACAGTACTAACACTGCCACTATGAAAGTGATAAATGATATTATTATGGCACTTGATAAGAAATTGTACTGTGCGTCACTCTTTATTGACCTCTCAAAAGCTTTTGACACTGTTGATCATGCTGTCCTAAAAAACAGACTGCCTAGCCTTGGATTGTCAGAACATGCAATAGCGTGGTTCTCAAATTATCTGAATAATAGAACCCAGTGCATTTAACTTGAAGGTCTTTGTTCTGAATTTGTTGCTGTCCACAAGGGGGTGCCACAGGGCTCAGTTTTGGGTCCCCTTCTGTTTCTTTTATATATCAATGACTTGGGTCAAAATGTCTCAGACACAAATTTGCATTTTTATGCTGACGATACAGTTATTTACTGTTATGGTTCATCTCTTACTCAGGCCATTGAAACCTTACAGAAAGCCTTTGTTGCTTTCCAGCATTCACTTATCCAGCTAAAATTAGTTCTCAATGCTGATAAGACTAAGCTAATGTTGTTTTCTAAGTCAAAGAAGGTCCCAGAGCCTATTCCGGTTGTGTCCACCCTTGAAGGAAATGTCATAGAGATAGTTCATGAATATAAATACCTTGGTGTCTGGATAGATAACTCCTTTACCTTTAAACCACATATAGAGAGACTTGTAAAGAAACTGAGGCTGAAACTTCGTTTCTT
This sequence comes from Oreochromis niloticus, assembly GCF_001858045.2. Classification (NCBI taxonomy): domain Eukaryota; kingdom Metazoa; phylum Chordata; class Actinopteri; order Cichliformes; family Cichlidae; genus Oreochromis; species Oreochromis niloticus. The sequence goes on along the minus strand of NC_031978.2, from coordinate 34,479,331 downwards.
TTTCCGTAATAAACAGTGTTTTTTTTTTGCAGTAAAAAAACGTCTTGTCACTGCAACCTTTTTATCTGTGTTAGATTATGGTGACATTCTGTATATGAACACTTCTTCTTCATGCCTTCTAATGTTGGACACGGTGTATCATGCTTCCTTGAGGTTTATCACCAATTGTAGATATTTGACCCATCATTGTGACATGTACTTAAGAGTAAATTGGCCTTCTTTGGCCATTAGAAGACAGGGGCATTGGTACACTTTTATTTACAAAGCTATGCTTGGATTGCTGCCTACTTATATTTGTACTTTGGTCACAAGGAAAAATAGTGTTTCTTACTCCTTGCGTTCAAATGATCAGCTGCTGCTGTCTGTTCCCCTTGTCCGCACAGAGTTGGGTAAGAAAGCCTTTGTCCACTCTGCACCTTTTTCGTGGAACCTGTTACAGAAAGACTGGAAACCGACTGAACTGTTGTCTTTAAATGTTTTTAAAACTAAACTCAAAGGCCTACAGACTGCCTCAATAATGTGTAATTGTTTTGTGTAATTTTTAATCTTGTTTGTTTGTATGTATTTGTTTGGAAATTTGCTGCCTCTTGGCCAGGACTCCCTTGAAAAAGAGGTTTTTAATCTCAATGGGACATTCCTGGTTAAATAAAGGTTAAATAAAAAACTAGAAAGCGAAAATTTCAGAAGAAATTTTATGTGTGCCTATGCCGCTGCTAATCACTGTAGTTGCCATTCATACGGCTACAGAGAGCAAAACTCAGAAGAGCAGCCATTCTCCACCATGAACTATGGTAAAAACAAACACCGCTCACGCTTCACAGATGACAGCTTACAGTTTTGTGTAAAGATGAAGTTACTTCGTACAGCGCCGATTTGCAGACGCTGTGCACACAGGTTCATGAGCAGAAGTCCCATTGTACCACGGCAGACCCGACAATGGTTGTATGAACACGCTTTGAAGCATTACGTTATGGACCACTTTTCACACATGGTTGGTGTACCCAAACAGCCGGCTATAGCGTTTCAACTCACAGCCCGACACACACCCAAAAAACAGCCGAGAGAGCACAGACTACGCCCGAGAGGCGTGATTGCAGGTGCCGCTCAGGTGGGTCCACCTCCCCTGCAGCGGCACTGCAGACCACGCCCCGCCACACACATCAAACACGTAAAATAAATATTTATGCACTTTTGCATTCACTTTTTGTTTTTTGTTATTTTTACACAGTGTTCTGAATGATGAACAATGGTCTACAGCCAATCTTGTGTATTATTATACAAACTTTGGTTGTAAGATTCAGATAACTATTTAATAAAAGCTAAATATTTTATATGAGAGTAAGAAAGAGAAGTATATCTTTGTGTCCACCTTTCTCTCTTAATGCCCTACCTGGCCCCCTGGCAAAAGCTTTGCTAGATCCGCCCCTGCACAGTTACCAGCTGTCAGCTACACAAAAATAGGAGCTTGGTGTATATTTGTCTCTCAGAAACAGTTCATAACTTCCCTTCAACTCATTCATGTCACCTAAGGGTAAACCTGTTTCTCCATCACCAGTTCAGCTCTGATGATTCAGTAAGGACATCTGGTTTGGAACAGCCGTTTTTACAACTGTGGCTGCAGCAAACATCAGCTGATACTAGAAATTAAAAGCAAATGAATTCTAACAACAGCTGATCAAGCTTAAACGTGCTGCTGTTGTTTAGCGCGATAAACAAACAAGAGAGAAAAGCCGATCATTGATCAGTTTCATGACTGAAGTTTCAACAGGCGAGAGAATGACAGGGGAGGCTGTCATAAAGTTCAACATCGGTAACATCGGTAACTTAGCGCGCACACAGCTGTATACAAACTCCGTCGTGCTAGCTAGCACGCAGTACGAGTTATTGTAAGTGACTGAAAAAGTCAGCACAACGAAAATAAACTACACCTAAACTCGGTTTATATCTGACCCAAATAGAGTGCAGGTCATAACTTCTTACCTGAAATTCAGTTCACTTCACGCTCCTGCCTTCGCTTTCCCTGATCCACGATTGACCTCCGCGTTAGCAAACACCGGTCGATCGGCGGTAGCCTCACCGCCTTGTATGTCTCGTTCGCGGCATGTCCTTTCTGTCACACACCGGTGGATAGCTGCCCTCTGTTGTAGCTCCACCACCAAACAACTCAGTTATTTTTTCCACATCGACCAGCATCATCGGCCCATATAAACGAAAAATAAGTCCAGCTAAGACACAGACCCTTGCCAAGCGATGAAACAAATTTTAGCCACCTCACTATCAGCCAAGCCTGGGTGGTTTTTCACGAAGGGTCGCTAGCGGGCGCTAGCTAGCTAGCTAGCCGGCTATCAGCAACACGTAAGAGAATTGTCGCTAATATGGGATGTCCTGATAAAACGAACAGATATTTGAAGTTTACACACCTACATTCTCGCCTGAAAATATCTTAAAAGTTTATTTTGTGACCTAGAAACACGAAAAAAAAAGCATTATAGAATCCAAGTGGTGTCCGCCATTGTTTCACTAGCAGAGGCTAGCGGCGCTAGCTAGCTAGCCGGCTATAAGCAACACGTAAGACAATTGTCGCTAATATGGGATGTCTCCATAAAACGAGCAGATATTTGAAGTTTACACACCTACATTCTCGCCTGAAAATATCTTAAAAGTGTATTTTTTGACCTAGAAAGACGAATAAAAGACATATAAAACGAAGTGGTGGCCGCCATTGTTTCCTCTGCAGAGGCGTGCTTTGAATTGTGGGATATGGAGTTTCCGCCCAAGCATAAACTTTTTTGTTTGGCTGTACTACTCCGGGTATACCACTAGAGAGAGCCAACACACCACAAATGAAGTCTGTTTCTATGGGGCCAAAAGTAGAATCTTTCTCAGGAGGCTAGAAATTGGCCCAAATTTGCACTAAAATCTAAATATTTCAAAAACTATAAAAGTCATAAACACCAAAAGTCGTACCATACTAGTCCAGCTCCAGCCGCACAAAATGATGTAACATATGTAACCCTATTGTCAAAACTGTTTGGCAGAGGAGCGCGGGAAAATTTTCAGAAAAATATTAATATTTAAAAAACTATAATACTCATAAACACCAAAAGTCATAGCACACCATTCCAGATCCAGCCGCACGAAATGAGGTAACATATATGAAGCTTGTCTCAAAACTGCGGGTCGAGATACGCTGCAAAATTTCAGGCGGAAAAAGGAAAATAATAATAACTAGAAAAATTTGCATTTCCTGCGAAAATGCAGTGTGGATGCTGTAATGCTGAAGCTGTCTGCTGAAACTAGCAGAAAAAGCTGAAACGTTGCAGAATTTGTAAAAGCTTTGCAGAAGCAAAGGAACTTTGCTAAAATGTAGTAACTTAGCAGAACTGTAATATCTTAGAGGAAACATAATACTTGGCAGAAATACAATAGCATAGCAGAACTTAGCAGAAATAATGTAACTTACCAGAAACACGATAACTTGTCAAAAATACAAGATTTTAGGAGAAATAGTATAAGATAACAGAAAGAATATATTTAGCCAAACATTCTTAAACTTAACAAAAATACTATGATTTAGCAGAAATACTATGATTGAGCAGAAGTACTAAGATGTAGTAAAAGTACTTTGATTTAACAGAAATACAATTATGGAGGAGTAATACTTTAAAATGGGAGAAATATTGATACACACACATACACAGAGCCTAAAGGGAACAGTATTTGTGCCATGGAGTGTTAACAAGAATTTGAGGTCCATATTAGAAAAGCTGCTAAAATCATAAATGTTTGCAGAATTGGGAAAGAGAGCGAGCGCCTGGAAAACAGGGTGATGAGCAGTCAGAATTAGATTGCGGTGAGAGGCGAAAAACGCCGTTTTTTGGAGTTATAAAACGTCGTGTAACTCAAAAACTAGTTGGACTAGAAGCATAATTCTTGTACTGGGTGAATCAGCGGACTTTGGTGTACTTTGACTGTGATTTGCATTGCTCTTTGTACATCTGTCGCTGAGATATGACGAGAGAAGAAAGGGCAGACCTCAGATATGATTGGCTGGCTGGGAAGCCGTGCAGGCCCTGATTTGTAAATTTGAATGTTGCATCCCTAAGATAAGATTGGCTGGGTGAGAAGCCGTGCAGGCCCTGATATGTAAATTTGAATGCCTCAGTCCTCACAGAGGATTGGCTGCCTGGGGACCTGGCAGAAATATATAGAAATACTATGATTAAGCATAAATACTACATTTAGCAGAAATACTATATTAAGCACAAATCCTATAATAAGCAGAAATACTATATCAAGCAATATAAATATCCTATAAAAATCCTATAAAAAGCAAAAATACTGTACTATGATTTGGTAGAAAAACTATAATTAATCAGAAATACTAAATTTAGCAAAAATCTTATAAAACAGCAGAAATGCTATGATTTAGCACAATAGTAATAACTTAAACAGAAAAATTGGAAAAGCAAAATGGACAGCTGAAAAAATGCTGAACATGCTAAGGGTCCTTCAAATATACTTGTTAAATGAAAAAAAATCGATAAAAAAATATATAACAGCCACACAATCACAAATATGGACACATATGGAAACACACATGCACAGAGACACACACACACACACACACACACACACACACACTCACACACACACACACACACACACAGGATCCAATTCAGTCAACCAGTCTAAATATATTGAATTTGAATCTTACAATGAGATCATCCCATAAAAAGGCATTCTCTCTCTCTCTCTCTCTCTCTCTCTCTCTCCCTCCCTCTCTCTGTCACACACACACACGCACACACAAGATCCAATTCAGTCAACCAGTCTAAATATATTGAATTTGAATCTTACAATGAGATCATCCCATAAAGAGGCTTTCTCTCTCTCAATCTCTCTCTCTCTCTCCCTCTCTCTCTCTGTCACACACACACACACACACACACACACACACACACACACACACACACACACACACACAAGATCCAATTCAGTCAACCAGTCTAAATATATTGAATTTAAATCTTACAATGACATCATCCCATGAAAAGGCTTTCTCTCGCTCTCTCTCTCTGTCACACACACACAGACACACACACACACAAGATCCAATTCAGTCAACCAGTCTAAATATATTGAATTTGAATCTTACAATGAGATCATCCCATAAAAAGGCTTTCTCTCTCTCTCTCTCTCTCTCTCTCTCTCTCTCTCCCTCTCTCTCTCTGTCACACACACACAAACACACACACACACACACACACAAACACACACACACACACAGGGAGAGAGAAGTAAGTTTCTAGCTCAGTCAAGCAGCCTGGGAGCTGCTGAATTTGAATCCACCAATCAGAGAGCCTGTGCACTTTTTCCCGCCAAAACAGGTGCACGCAGCACAGAGAGACACAGGACTTTTGCAGTCTATTTCTCATAATGACGACTCCCCTCAAACAAATGACCATAATTTCCTAACCGTAGGGGCTAAAACAGTCATTCTTAGACCATTTTATTCAGAAGACATTTAAAATAAAAATATGAAATATTAGAGATATATGACATAGATGATTGGTGGGCTTAGAAGCCATGAAGGTCCCAATATGCAAATTTAAATGTGCCACGACTCAGATATGATTGGCTGGCTGGGAAGCCATGAAGGGAACAATATGAAATTTAAATGTGCCAGGACTCAGATATGATTGGCTGGCTGGGAAGCCATGAAGGTCCCAATATGCAAATTTGAATGTGCCAGGACTCAGATATGATTGGCTGGCTGGGAAGCCGTGCATGACTTGATATGTCAATTTGAAAATTACAGTCCTCACAGAGGATTGGCTTCCTGAGGAACTGGCAGGAATACATAGAAATACTATGATTACCCAGAAATACTGCGTTTAGTAGAAATACTATGTTTTAGCACAAATACTATAATTAAGCAGAAATATTATATTAAGTACAAATCCTATAAAATAGCAGAAATAGTATGATTTAGCAGAAATGCTGTACTTAGCACAAATCTTATAAAATAGCAGAAATAGTATGATTTAGCAGAAATGCTGTATTTAGCACAAATACTGAAAAGCAGCACAAATGCTATGACTTAGCACAATAGTAATAACTTAAATAGAAAAATTGGAAAAGCAAAATGAACAGCTGCAAAAAGTCCCACAAGCACAGAGAGACACACACAGGATCAAATTCAGTCAACCAGTCTAAATATATTGAATTTAAATCATACAATAAGATGCTCCAATAAAAACTCTCTCTCGCCCTCTCTCTCTCTCTCTCTCTCTCTCTGTCTCACACACACACACACACACACACACACACACACACACACACACAGGGAGAGAGAAGTAAGTTTCTAGCTCAGTCAAGCAGCCTGGGAGCTGCTAAATTTGAATCCACCAATCAGAGAGGCTGTGTACTTTTTCCCGCCAAAACAGGTGCAGCCGTTTTTACACACACAGAGCACAGAGACAGGATTTCTGCAGTGAATTTCTCATAGTGAGGATTCCTCTCAAACAAATGGCCATAATTTCCTAACCGTAGGGGCTAGAACAGTCATTCTTACACCGTTTTGTTCAGAAGAGATGGGGGAATCTTAAAGTGTTGACACTTTATCATTAAAATATGAATTATTGAAGATATTTGACTTCTAATGCACCATAACTGAGTAGAGGCAAGCGAAAACTGCCTTGGCTTGCCCTCAAACAACGCTTTCTAACTCTAAATCTATTTGGAGTATTGATATCATTCTTTCACCGTAAGAGACAGCAGGCTTTGGTGAACAATCATGGAAATTTTCAGGTCTCTGTGGAAATCCATCAAAAAGATATGACGAGAGAAAAAAGTGCCTCATTTCCAGAGTTTGAAATCTGAAGAAATCTGAGCGAGGGACAAATTTCCTACCCTCAAACAAACCCAATTCATGGCCAAATGGTAATAGATGAGAAAAAAATTCTTGAATTGTGAGCGTCAGGAGTGTCTGAAGATATATTGGCACAAGCCTCATGTCTTAACTTCGCTTCGTTAAGGAGATATGACGATTCGAAAATGCCTCTCATTAGAGAAATCCAGCGGTGATTTTGAACAAACTCTCCATTGACTTTCTATGGAGAGTTTTCAGACTTTGTGTTGGTCTGAGGGGATTTGCCAAAATTCTATAAATCTCACAACAATGATAGTAACATTTTCTGAAAGCCAGCAAAAATACCTACGTTTTGATGTATAATTTGTGTGGGTTAAGTGAAAATTGAGCGAGTAGCAAGAAGTTGTTCGGACATGAAGAGAAAATTGCCAAAGGTACAGTGGCTCACTTAGAACCAACTGCATAGCAACCATAACAACGCATGTATTTTGTGAAAAATCACAAAGATGAAACTCAAAACTTAAAGAGGGATAAGATGAAAACGGTAACAGATATGAAAAAGCTGAATCAGTCATGAATAGCCCAATAATTTGAGAACATTTTAAAATTTGAATGGTTGTTCTAGGTGAAAGTAGGACAAAGTAGTTAAGTTTCAAAAAAGAGTAAGTTTTAGCAGAATTGCGGAAGTTTCCCATTCATTTCAATGGGACAAATTAAAGGAAAAAAACGTAATATTTTAAAAAGTATAAGAGCAAAAAATACCAAAAGTCATAGCACACTTTAGCAGAAATAGCAGAATAGTTTAAAATTTGAACGGTGAAAATCGGCTGAAAATTGTGGAAGTAGTTAAACAGCAAAAAACGTACGGAAGCAACTTGAAGAATAACTAGAAAAATTTGCATTTCCTGCGAAAATGCAGTGTGGATGCTGTAATGCTGAAGCTGTCTGCTGAAACAAGCAGAAAAAGCTGAAAAGTTGCAGAATTTGTAAAAACTTTGCAGAAGAAAAGGAACTTTGCTAAAATGTAGTAACTTAGCAGAACTGCAATATCTTAGAGGAAACATAATACTTGGCAGAAATACAATAGCATAGCAGAACTTAGCAGAAATATTGTAACTTACCAGAAACACGATAACTTCTCAAAAATACAAGAATTTAGGAGAAATAGTATAAGATAACAGAAAGAATATATTTAGGCAAACATTCTTAAACATTACAGAAATACTATGATTTAGAAAAACAGTACAACATAGTAGAAATGCTGCGATTTACCAGAGACACTGTAATTTACTATTAATATTGAAATTTTTTTTAAAAATACTATGTTTTAGCAAAAATACTGTAATTTGACAGAAATACTATCATTCGGCAGAAATACTATGTTTCAGCAGAAATACTCTGGTTTAGCACAAATATTATAACATAGCAGTAATACAATTATATAGCAGAAATGCTATATTTAGAAAGAAAAATATAATATAGTAGAAATCCTATGATTTAGCAGAAATACTGTAATCAGCACATATACTGTAACATGACAGAAATTCCTCCACTTAGTAGTAATACTGTAACATAAAACAAATGTTATGATTTGGCACAAAAACCATAATTTGGCAAAATACTATGATTTAGCAGAAATACTATGATTGAGCAGAAGTACTAAGATGTAGTAAAAGTACTTTGATTTAACAGAAATACAATTATGGAGGAGTAATACTTTAAAATGGGAGAAATATTGATACACACACACATACACAGAGCCTAAAGGGAAGAGTATTTGTGCCATGGAGTGTTAACAAGAATCTGAGGTCCATATTAGAAAAGCTGCTAAAATCATAAAAGTTTGCAGAATTGTAATTAATGATGAATATGAATTAGTGGTCTGTGATAGTGTATTAATTTGTAGGGAAAAAAAACATGTTGCCCAAGGTGTAATTGAACCCACGACCTTTTGGTTGCAGACCTGTGTCATTACCAACTGTGCCACTGGGAAAGAGAGCGAGCGCCTGGAAAACAGGGTGATGAGCAGTCAGAATTAGATTGCGGTGAGAGGCGAAAAAGACAGTTTTTTGGAGTTACAAAACGTCGTGTAACTCAAAAACTAGGTGCACTAGAAGCATAATTCTTGTACTGGGTCAATCAGCGTACTTTCGTGTACTTTGACTGTGATTTGCATTGCTCTTTGTACATCTGTCGCTGAGATATGACGAGAGAAGAAAGGGCAGACCTCAGATATGATTGGCTGGCTGGGAAGCCGTGCAGGCCCTGATATGTAAATTTTATATGTATCAGTCCTCACAGAGGATTAGCTGCCTGGGGTCCTGGCAGAAATATATACAAATAGTATGATTAAGCATAAATACTACATTTAGTAGAAATACTATGTTTTAGCACAAATACTATAAAATGGCAGAAATACTATAATTAAGCAGAAATACTATATTTGGCAGAAACACTATATTTAGTACAAATCTTATGAAATAGCAGAAATAGTATGATTTAGCAGAAATGCTGTATTTAGCACAAATCTCATAAAATAGCAGACATAGTATGATTTTGCAGAAATGCTGTATTTAGCACAAATACTGAAAAGCAGCAGAAATGATATGACTCAACACAATAGTAATAACTTAAATAGAAAAAGTGGAAAAGCAAAATGGACAGCTGAAAGAATCCTGAACATGCTAAGGGTCCCTCAAATGTAATTGTTAAATGAAAAAAATCAGCAAAAAAAGTATAACAGTGACACAATCACAAATATGGACACATATGGAAACACACATGCACAGAGAGACACACAGAGATCAAATTCAGTCAACCAGTCTAAATATATTGAATTTAAATCATACAATAAGATGCTCCCATAAAAACTCTCTCTCGCCCTCTCTATCTCTCTCTCTCTGTCTCTCACACACACACACACACACACACACACACACACACACACACAGGGAGAGAAAATCAAGTTTCTAGGTCAGTCAAGCAGCCTGGGAGCTGCTAAATTTGAATCCACCAATCAGAGAGGCTGTGTACTTTTTCCCGCCAAAACAGGTGCAGCCGTTTTTACACACACAGAGCACAGAGACAGGATTTCTGCAGTGAATTTCTCATAGTGAGGATTCCTCTCAAACAAATGGCCATAATTTCCTAACCGTAGGGGCTAGAACAGTCATTCTTACACCGTTTTGTTCAGAAGAGATGGGGGAATCTTAAAGTGTTGACACTTTATCATTAAAATATGAATTATTGAAGATATTTGACTTCTAATGCACCATAACTGAGTAGAGGCAAGCAAAATCTGCCTTGACTTGCCCTCAAACAACGCTTTCTAACTCTAAATCTATTTGGAGTATCGATATCATTCTTTCACCGTAAGAGACAGCAGGCTTTGGTGAACAATCATGGAAATTTTCAGGTCTCTGTGGAAATCCATTAAAAAGATATGACAAGAGAAAAAAGTGGTTCATTTCCAGAGTTTGAAATCTGAAGAAATCTGAGCAAAGGACGAATTTCCTACCCTCAAACAAGTCTAACTCATTTCAGAACGGTAATAGGTGAGAAAGAAATTCTTGAATTGTGAGCATCAGGAGTGTCTGAAGATATACGGGGACAAGCCTCATGTTTTAACTTCGCTTCGTTAAGGAGATATGACGATTCGAATATGCCTCTCATTAGAGAAATCAAGCGATGATTTTGAACAAGCTCTCCATTGACTTTCTATGGAGAGTTTTCTGACTTTGTGTTGGTCTGAGGTGATTTGCCAAAATTCTATAAATCTCACAACAATGATAGTAACATTTTCTGAAAGCCAGCAAAAATACCTACGTTTTGATGTATAATTTGTGTGGGTTAAGTGAAAATTGAGCGAGTAGCAAGAAGTTGTTCGGACATGAAGAGAAAATTGCCAAAGGTACAGTGGCTCACTTAGAACCAACTGCATAGCAACCATAACAACGCATGTATTTTGTGAAAAATCACAAAGATGAAACTCAAAACTTAGAGAGGGATACGATGAAAACGGCAACAGATATGAAAAAGCTGAATCATTCATGAATAGCCCAATAATTTGTGAACATTTTAAAATTTGAATGGTTGTTCTAGGCGAAAGTATGAGAACGTAGTTAAGTTTCAAAAAAGAGTAAGTTTTAGCAGAATTGCGGAAGTTTCCCATTCATTTCAATGGGACAAATTAAAGGAAAAAAACGTAATATTTTAAAAAGTATAAGAGTAAAAATACCAAAAGTCATAGCAATCATTAGCAGAAATAGCAGAATAGTTTAAAATTTGAACGGTGAAAATCGGCTGAAAATTGTGGAAGTAGAAAAGTGCCAAAAAACGTACGGAAGCAACTGGAATAATAATAATAATAACTAGAAAAATTTGCATTTCCTGCGAAAATGCAGTGTGGATGCTGTAAAGCTGAAGCTGTCTGCTGAAAATAGCTGAAAATAGCTGAAGAAGCTGAAGAAATCAAAGTCAGTGTTTAAAAAGTTGTTGAAATTTTAATAACTTTGCAGAACAACATCAAGTTAACAAAAATGTAATAACTTAGCAGAAATGCAATAACTTAGAAGAAACATAACAATGTAATAATTTAGAATAACATGACTTAGCAGAAATGATATAATTTAGTAGAAAATTAATAACTTGGCAGAAATATTTCAACTTACCAGAACTGCTATAATTTTGCAGAAATGTAATTATTAGGAAAAAACTGTAAACAGATAACAGCTGAAAACGATGAAGTAACCTCAAAGTTACTTGTTTAACTGTGAAAAATGACCAGAAAGATTAGAAAAGGAAAAAAACCAATTCAATTCAATTTATATAGCGCCAAATCACAACAAAAGTCGCCTTAAGGCGCTTCATAGATACAGAGAAAAACCCAACAATCATATGACCCCCTATGAGCAAGCACTTTGGCGACAGTGGGAAGGAAAAACTCCCTTTTAACAGGAAGAAACCTCCAGCAGAACCAGGCTCAGGGAGGGGCGGCCATCTGCTGCGACCGGTTGGGGTGAGAGAAGGAAGACAGGAATACCAGCCAGCAGATAAACTGATGTGAAACAAAACCAAGGTAAAATTGCAGAATTTACACAGTTGGTGAAATGTAAAAATGGCAACAAAAAAATCCCAAACAAACAAACAAAAAACCCCCACAAACAACATTTAGGTAATAAATGCACAAGATGATTTGATGATAAATATGGTACCAATCTACAAAATACTGTCGAAATGAAGTCCACATTGTGATATATTTGAGGTGTGGAGAGTCACACAGCTGAACAATCGATGTGCATGTTTAAAGAATCAAATAAAGAACATTGTTGTGGAATAAATTACAGTGAAAATAATCACTGCTTGGTTAGAGAGTGACTTATGATGAGGTATTAATTGGTTAACTTTACCTCTACAGCTTTTCACATAGTGCTGTGACCAGGGTGAAATCCATCATAAGTAACTGTAAACAGTAGAACCATTAGCATGAATGTTATGGTTCTACTCTGATCAAAACTCAAGTCAGCTGTGTGACCTGATATAAAATGATAAAGAGGAACACATATAAATGACCTTTATGAACTTTTCAAAATGACTTTATATGTCTGACCCATTATCTATATATATTAGAGCAGATGTGGAAAACCACTGTTAGACCTACTCTATACTAACACAAACACAGTCAAAAATTAATTGCTAGTGTGACATGTGGTCCTTTTTGCCTTTGACCAATGATATGCTGGTTACTTGGACCAGTTTAGTATTTCTGTCACAGAGGAATGTTAACCATAAATCCAAAAGACAAAACTGAAAAAATATGTTAATTGCAAACATGTTTTTGCATAGTAAAAGGATTGAAATTACATGGAAACTGTCACCTTAAAGCCTCATTGTAAATATCATCACAAACAGATGTTTTCCACACGGTTAACAAAGCTCCACCACATCCAATCACTGCATATAAATCTAAAAGAAACAACAACAAATAAAATGTAATTAACACAAGTGAAGTCTAAGGAGCTTGGAAAGAAAAGTGTCTGGACTTCTTTGAGTTCCTTGAAGACGTTTCACCTCTCATCGGAGAAGCTTCTTCAGTTCTAAGGGTCAATGGTGGAGAGTCCCAGATTTAAACCCAGTGGGAGTTTCCCCCCAAAGAGGGACAAAGAACCCCCTGATCCTCTACCTAATCACATGAGCCAAGGTGTGAAAGTGGGTGTGGGTCCCAATCAGCCAGGGTTTCAGGTGAGCTCATTGTGAAACCTGGCCCCACCCTATCATGTGATTTCCTGAGGTCAGGAAATCACCCACGACGTTAAGGTGTCTGGGGAGGGAACTCAAAACTGGATTATAAATGGCAGACAGTTGGTGTCGTAAACCACCGCCTCTGTTCAAAGATGGTCGCTCACAGTGGACGTAAATGGCTCTTTCACTCCTCTTTCAAACCATCTGTCCTCTCTGTCCAAAATGTGAACTTGGCATCCTCGAAAGATGACCTTTGCCTTTAGATGCAGATGAACTGCTGAGTCTTGTCCTGTGGAGGTGGCTCTTCTATGTTGTGCCATGCCTTGTG